>NC_063055.1:10977500-11032500 GCF_018812025.1 Megalobrama amblycephala
CGGATGGGGTCTCCATACACAAAGTCCATCATGCAGATCACACACCTGCGCAGAGAGAGAGAGAAAACGTGTTAACACACACCGCGATAAGCTCGACAACAAAGGGCACAGCGTTTCCATAGGCTGCTGACAGGGCTGGGCATAACGTAGAATTTATAAGCTGGTCACACCCTGCAGGATGTTGAACTGGAATTTGAATAGGAATGACAGGAAGAAAAATTTACTGAATTGTAGGGATGCATTCGGAAAATATCAGAATTGATCCAGAATCATTGTATCGCAAATCGATTTATTGTCCCAGCGCTACTGAATCGCAATTAAAAATAAATAGCGTCACACTGAAGAGTCTTGTAAGCCAGCTTCAGGTTGTTTGGTTTAATTTAAATTAAAGCATGACACACATACACTACTGTTCAGATTCAGAAGTTTTAAAACATGTTTCTTCTGCTCACCAAGGCTGCAATTGTTTGATCAAAAATACAGTAAAAACAGTAATATTCTGAAATATTATTACAAGTTAAAATAACTGTTTTCTATTTTAATATATTTTACTATGTATTTTATTCCTGTGATAGAAGAGCTGAATTTTCAGCATCATTACTCCAGTCTTCAGTCACATGATCCTTCAGAAATCATTCTAATATGCTGATTTGCTGCTCAACAAACATTTCATATTATTGTTGAAATCAATTGTGCTGCGTCATATTTTTGTGAAAACATTTTTATCAGGATTCTTTGATGAATAGAAAATTCAAAAGAATAGCATTTATTTAAAATGTATGCGTTACATTTATAAAAGTCTTTATACTGTCACTTTTGAACAATTTATTACATGCTTGCTGAATAGAAGTATTAAAGTCTTTAAAAAAAAACTTCTGAATGCTATACATTTAAAAGGAATTGTCAATTCAGTTATGAACTGTGCACAAGAAAAACAAAAGCTGTCAAAAGACTACAATTGTTAATGCCGATAAATATAGTTTCTTTCAAAACGCCGTGCATTCATTGATATTGCCGTTTCACTGTTAAAAAAAAAAGAAGAAAAAAAAAAAAGAACTGGTTTTCCTACAATTGGTCATTCAACAGTCAAGTTTCTATTTCAGCTTAGTTGAGGCGTTCAAACAGAGCAATGTTTGATACCGTCATAGTCAGTGTTTTCACATTTGGAAGGCTTTAGATTATGAATGGCTCTGCAAAATAAGCTGGGATAAAAAAACATATTTAAACAACTTTATCCCTTTGTTTGCTTGTATTGTTGATATTTTATACTCGTTGAACTTTGATGATAATTAAATTCCACCATACAAAGTCTGCAAATGAATAGTTCTGTTAAAAGTCCCCAGCTGGCAGTTAAATCATTTACTGATAAGGAAGACTCATTCTGTTGCTCATCAGTCTTCAGAAATCACGCAAAACAGAATAAATTGTAAAACTGCCAAATACATTCTAAATGTAGGAATAAAACCGTTAAACATTTCAACAATCTCATCATTTAACACTACCGTAATCCTAGTCATAGCAGATTTCAGCTTAATTCGATTCCTTTCCCTTCGTTATAAACGAGCGTTCGGGGTTTTGAGCTAGACTGAAATAAAATGGTGCTTTCAATACCTTTAATATAACTAAGAAACAAACACAATGTCATCACTCACTCTCGAATCTTCTTCTCGGTGCCGTCACTGCCTGGATCATAGACACCTTTGGGAAGATGCTGGATGAGGCCGATCCTTTGAGCGATCCGGACCTGCTCCTCTTCAGTCAGTTGGGTAGCCAGACGGGCCTGGCTGGGAGTGGGGTGGTACACCGGCACATGGATCTGCTCCTGAAAACACACATATACAGCATATTAGAACATACAACAATGGTGAAATGTTATGGATCACTGCTTGTAGGGTTCGAGATCTTTAACCACTTTTATACCACTCAATATAATGCATATATGACTAACCCAGAACTGACTAAACAGTAATACAATAATACAGTTATGAGTAAGCATCTTAATAATTGAGGCACATACAACCAAAGCACCACAAGGGGGCGATCTCTCTCTTTTTGCACCATTTTGATGTGAGAGGCCCAAATGGGACCATATTGAGTCCAAAGGGTACTTATGAAGAGAGGGATGTGAACAATAGCTCCCATTGAGACAGGTGCCTGCTCAGCATTCACTAGTCAAAGCTGTTTGGGAGACTGAGTATGTTTAAGCTCTGCGCGCTCCACGCTCTGCTGAAAACTGCATATAAGGTATTAAAGATTAAAACAAGTTGATGTTACCGTATTGCTTATAGCAGATTATTATTAACTATACATTATATAAACCCCATATGATTATTTTAAAAGGGAAAAACTTTGATTATACAGGATATTCTGTATAACAGTCCGTAGACTCATTTTAGAGATGCACAGTTCATAAATACCCTTTATACCATTTTACCACAATCTTTTTAGCACCATTATATTTAACTGCTATTTATCTTCAGATATAATAGTTACACTCAAACTGAAATGTTTGTATACAACTTTTCATACTCGGTCATGTTTGAATAAATAGTAAATCAGTGTTTTTTTTTTTATATAGCTAACTAACAAACTGTGAACATAGTTCACAAACTGTTTTATTGACATCTTTCCATGGCTGAAACACTGATTGAGCGATTACAAGAGACATGATCAAATTTAGGTAAGTTGTACTGTATCTTTCAACAGACTTTTTGATGTTCATGCATGTTTTTGTGCTATAACTTGTATTAAAGTGGAAGAAAAGACTTTTGTAATAACATGGACAGAGTTTGAAATCTGAGACTTTGCTTCTTATCAGAAGTAACCAAACACAAAGCGCTTTACGACTGTTTGATGGGAGAAATAATGTTTGGTGTAAAGAAAATGCACAGACATAAGCAGAGTTTGACCAGAGCCAATGATTTTGGTCTGAGTTATGAATAAAAGAATAATCATAATAAACATAACAGAATTAATATTTTCTCATTGTATTTGTCTTATCTTATTTTACTGTAGAATGAGTAAAGCTGTTTGTTGTTAGGATGGCAAAAAGTTTTAAAAGTTCATTTTTAGGCCGCTCTGCCTCAGCGGTCTAACAGCACTCGACAATGTCAAAATGATCGAGATAGCCAATCAAATCAAAGAAGGCAGGCCTTACCGTAACCGTCACAATGCAACGAGAGTTTGTGGAAAGATGCAAGTACATGCAAGTATTAGAAAACTATTTTATGATAGAAATGTTCAGCGACCGACAGTAATAGACTCAAGTGATACAACTACTCGACTTATTAAAATTCGCCATTTTTATTTGAAAATATGCGATCATGATTCATGTAATTCATAAGTGAATGTGACAAGACACATTTTCGACATATTAGATATGAGTAATAGTGAATGTGTGCATATTTTAAAATAAAATATTATTTGCAAATAATTTAAATTGATTACTTCTTAGATCTAGAACTTTTTATCATTCTTATTTATATTCTTATAATCTTATTTAATAATTATTCTTATTATTAAAAATAACTAGCAAAAGTATATGTATACATACACTAAACATAATTTAAGATTCTCTTATTTTTTTTTTTTAATGTTCTATATCTTAAAGATTATACAAAAGGTATGTAAATTAATGAAAAATCAGAAGTATGAACTTGTGAGCACAACTGTATTAACCTAACCTCCATTAATAACATTAAATTACCACTAGACCACCCAGAGAGGACATTAATATGTCGTTTCAGGTGTAAACGATTGTATCCTGGAGTTCACATCCCGTGTCCCTTTAAAACCCTCCAATAAATTAGCCTCGTAAAGGAGTGTTGATTTGTGAATGGTGGTGTTGATGGTTATTGGACTTGGAGGTTTCACACTTAGTGAGCTTGCAGACTTGGGATCCAAAAAAAATGAGCACTACTTTGGCTCAGAACAGCCACACATGGCAAAATCTATAGATATTGCTCTATGGGTAATCATACTTGGCAAATATTTATTACCTCCTTGCATTATAAACCTCTAACCCACATTCATACACGCAAGCACCACGATAGTGATTTATCAAAAGTAGGACATGTTTCCACACTGGGGAGTAATGCCCATACACAGGAGTGAGACGGAATCTGTAGAAACCAGGCCTGAGGACTGGGAGGTGCTGCTGGGAAAAGCAACCGTGACGTAGCGCAGTTCTGATTTCAGATTAAAGGTGAGCTTTGAGATCAGGTTCAGTGCTCACTTAACAATTAGGTCACACAGTGGCAATACTGAATCCTACAATCACATGACAGATGCAGACAGGTTACACTGCCAACTTGAATATACAAACTTATTTATACACCAGCTGAAGACACAACCAAATAGAAAAAAGGTTGGTGAGGCACGTACATACTCAATGTAGCGATCAGCACTCTGTGATCCAGCAAATAAAGGTGTGTGTGTGTGTTTAGGTAGAAGCAGAACTGAAACACGATCATTCTGACAACAGCGGCGTCGTCTTCTCTGACAGTCTCTGAAACTCTATAGTCGTTGCCAAGTCAGTCAATGACTTTACAGTATAAAATAAGTTTTAAATATAAAACATATGGTATAAAATATGTTTTAGAATGTACTATTAAAACATAAAACTTTGCCAAACAAAGCAACATTGTGTGTGGGGGTGTGTGTTTGTGATATATATAGGGAAAGACCGGGGATAAAAGTAACACCTTTTGTTTGAGCATCTGTAACTCAGTGGTTGTTTGTGCTAGATCTCTCAAAATGTGAGAGATATACATATATTTATATGTATGCATGTATGTATATGAATGCATGCGTGTATGTATGTGTATATGCATGTGCATTGTGTGTATATGTATATATGTGCGCATGCATGTGTATACAATTTTATATATATTTTCATCTTTAAGGGATGAACTACAAACTTCATCTTAACGATAGATTCAGACTGTCTCAACCAAATTGAGATAAACAAGCAATTTTTTTAAATCTATTAATGGTTCTGTTAAAAAAAAAGGTCTCATTAGTATATTGTGAACAATTTTGGGAACTAGAAATTTAAAATAAAATGATGACAAAACATCAGATTAGTGGAAAAGACTTTGCTGTGTAAATGCAGCCAAACATATTATTATATCAATAAAACAACATTAACAAGAAACAGAAAATCATCACAATCAAACGCATAGGACTGTGGGGAATCATAAGCTGTGAGGAGGTATCAGACAGTTTGTTATGACAATGTTGATTTGGACATGTCATATTTCAGTCATCAAGAGCACAGAACTACAGACGCATCGCTGTTAAATTGCTTGTTTGAGAACAACACAAACAATATCAGACACTCCAAGACCACAAGTGCAAGAGAATGATTTGATTGGTTCAAAGAAACAGACCGCCTGAGACAAAGAGATGAAGGGAACGAGGGAAAAAAAAAAAAAAAAAAAAAAAAAAAAAAACGAGAGCTGGCAAGCAGGGAATTCTGTTTGGTCTGGTAGGCTTTGGTGCTAAACAAAGCATGTAGTCCAGTATCCGGCCCTCCCTCATTACTGGAACAGACAAGCCATCCAGCGGTCCGTTTTCTGCTCTCTTTCTCCACGTCTGTTCCAGTAAAGACTAAAAAGCACTACTCCCTCCCTGGACTCAGTGGACTAGACAAAACAACCCAAACCTTCACCGCATTGTATGCTTCTTTTGCCTCCAAATCCCAAGAGATAACAAAACAGAACCATAAACCAGTAAAACAACCATAACTCCTGATAACAGTGTCATCTACTGAGAACTGACTCAATCAGAAATCAAATCAATGTCAAGGCTGATTCAGTGCTTTCACAACAAACATAGAAGTGAAGACATCTGTGCTTCACATTCCTGTGCATTTATATCACTCGATTAGCCCAAAATAAGGCTACAGGCTAGCATGGCTCAACCAGACACACAACCACCCTAGACCTAACAATCCACATTCCATCCCTATTGACCATGTGCACAGGTCACCCACTATGACATCTCCCTCTCTCTCACTTTCTCTTCTCTGGTTTGTTATAGATATCTCAGATTGGATCAGAGACTGTATAAAGTGGAGGAGATGTTTTTTTACACTAGAATTTGCATGTGCATTAACTGAACTAGCCTGAAAAATACTGTTAAATAGCATGATTAGCATGAACAAACAACATTACAATACTGTTTCATTGCTATAATTGCTGTAATCCTAACTAACAGATTTCCTGTCTTTTTCTAATAAACAAAATAATTGCTGAACTTTTATGCCTATTAACTATAGTAAGGTAGCCAAGATGGCCAACAAGTGCACTGACTTCCCTTAAAGTCGACATTAAATGAAAATTCACTGGATATATTGATTAAATCGCATGTTATTGAGCTTACAGTGAACAGTTCCATGCATGTTTAATTTTTTTACCTCGTAATTCTTAGGGTGCGTTCACACTTGTCATGTTTGGTTCGATTAAAACGAACCCTGGTGCGATTGCTCGGTTAGTGCGGTTCATTTGAACATATGTGAACGCTGCCATCCGAACCCTGGTGCGCACCAAACAAGCGGCCCGAGACCGCTGAAAAGATGGGTCTCGGTCCGCTTCCAAACGAACTCTGGTGCGGTTCGAATAATATATGAACGCAACACGGACCAAAGACATGTAACCGAACCAAAAACAGGAAGACGAGACCCTAAAAAGGACAGAATCCTCACGCATGTCGGTTTTTCTCGTCATAGACGCGCGTCTCCATGCAGCAGATCATTTGTGTGTGGATGGATTCCCGCCGGTGTTTTGACTACTTTACACATTTTATAAGCTCTTCACGAGTTCCCAGCTGGCCAAAATACCATCACATGCAGGCTACGCACCGCTACGCACACACAACGAGAGCATTACCCCAGCAAACAGCACTGTTTTGGATGTTCGGTAAGTTCCGTCTCAAAATAGTCAATACGTCATAAAATCCGACCAATCACGTTGTGAATGTATCCCTATGACTTAAGGTTCGGTATCTTTTTGGTTCGGTGATAACAATCTAAACGCTAACCGGACCAGGACTAAATGTTGTTTTTTCTTCTTTGATCCGGACCAAATGAACCAAACGAACCGAACTACAAGTGTGAACGCACCCTTATCAGTATGACATAACCTGATCTTCCAGTGAAAAGACAGACCATAGGCCATTCGTGGAAAAGACTACAGACAGTATGAGGGGGGGCTACTTTAGCATCCCTAACACTACTACATTTAACATTAGCTTCCCAAGCTACACATAAGCTATCAAGATAAAGTAGCGTACTATACTGTAGTAAAGGGGCATATATCTTTAATACATAACTAACAAAGGGTTAATAAATTGATGAGCAACATTAATCTACCACTAAAGCAATTAGTATCTTGATTAAGTTGACAGCATTAAATGTGAATATATAAATTTACACTAAAGTAAAGCTTAAAAAAAGAATTTTAAGACATTTACATATACATTTTCGTTCAAACTTCAAAAGGTTAAAGGTGATAATACAGGGGCAACTTCTTGAGCAGAATGATGCTGAGCAATGTTGCAAAGCGATGTTGCTTGGGCACTTTCCCATTGAGAATGGGCATCAAATTTCGATATAAAGTATCCAGATAGAAATTTGTTCCCCATTCTCAATGGGAAAGTGCCCAAGCAACTATTAATCTTTTGTAACATAATAACCCCCGGACAAGGCTTAAGCTAGTCTCAGACTAAAATGCATGTTTTAGCAGTTCTAACTGAAAGTAACTTGTACTGGCATACCTTAAAGGTCCCGTTCTTCGTGATCCCATGTTTCAAACTTTAGTTAGTGTGTAATGTTGTTGTTAGAGTATAAATAAAATCTGTAAAATTTTAAAGCTCAAAGTTCAATGCCAAGCGAGATATTTTATTTAACAGAAGTCGCCTACATCGAACGGCCAGTTTGGACTACATCCCTCTACTTCCTTCTTTAATGACGTCACTAATAACTAACAGTTTTTTGACTAACCTCCGCCCACAGGAATACACAAAAAAAAGGGGGCGTGGTCTTGTTGCGCTCCCACGGAGAAGAGCAAGAGTTGCGCTTGTAGTGTGTGTTTGTCGCCATGTCGTCGAAACGCTGTTATTTTCATCCCGCAGTCCAATCACCTTTGTTTGGCCTTCCCAGGGACGCTGTACTTAGAGATCAATGGTTACAATTTATGTTTAACTCGGTTCCTGAAAATTATAATCCACATGTTTTTATGTGCAGCACATGTTTACAATAACACTGAGCGCATGCATCTCCACGTTATGGTAAGAGGCGTGACCTTTCCGGGCAAGGTGCGCTAAGCTGCTGTCGAATCACAACACAGGAACCGCTGGCACAATCAGAACTCGTTACGTATTTCTGAAGGAGGGACTTCATAGAACAAGGAAGTCATCAGCCTGTTTTTATGACAGTGGAAACAGCGGTATACAGATAAGTAAATTATGTGAAAAATACTGTGTTTTTTTACACGTGAAACATGAACATGTTATATTGCACACTATAAACACAATCAAAGCTTCAAAAAACCACGAAAAACGGGACCTTTAAAGCGGAACTCAGTAAGATTTGCGAAGCTCCCCCTACAGGTTTCTTCAGTGAATCACACTGTCGTAAATACTCCAAAACGCAGCTCTGGACTACAACGACTACAACGCTCACCAGCGCAGTAGTTTTGCAAATACAGTACAAGAAATCTCAATGGAGGTGGGTAATTTTTGAAATTGTCTTATAAAGTCATAATATATACATTGTTTTTGAATTACCGTAAAGCATTTTGTCACTCTCGCGTGAACGTGAACATGAGGCGAGATTGTGTCGAGTCGGTGCAGCTCAACTTGCAAGTGCTGTTTTCTGGCGTAGACGTGCCAGAGGGGGTTAGTGCTCGCCTCAAACACACCACTAAAAGTCAATTAACCATCGTAAGGACTTAGAAAACTATTTATGAAGGTAAAAAAGTTACTTAGTTCTGCTTTAAAATATGTCAGTGGCATTGTTTTGTCTCAAGATGCACACCAGTAATATATTTTTTTCTAGTGAACGTTTATAAAAGCTTCTTAAATACCCTAATTTAACTAAGGCCTAATCCTGGCTTAGGCTAAGCCCTGTCTGTGAAACCGGGCCTAAATGTCTTTACTGTCACATTTTGATCATTTTAATGTGTCCATGCCGAATAATAGTATTAATGTCTTAAAATATTTATAAATAAGTAATTAAATAAATAAATTAAATATATTTATATAAAATATAATAATATATTTATAATATATAATTTATAATATATAAAAGAAAGAAAACAGATTGGAGCATGTAAAATTCTAAAGGTCAGATAGAAAATGTAAATTGATCATTTAAAGCAAAATTATGACTGCTACTGATGCAAGAAATCCTGATAAAAATGATGAGAAATAGAGAGAAAAAAAAATAGCCAAAAACCAAACTGTTGTGATTTCAGAGTACAGCATTCATGACGTTTTTTTTTTTTCCTTCTTTTTTAAACAAATCAAACTTTGTGTTCTTGTTAACATACTAGAAGTGTTATGGGAACAGAAATTTTCAGCACCTGCTTTTCACTCTGGGGCAATCAGCTCTCTTTCTTTTTCTGTCTCACACACCGTTTGTCCTTTTCTTAGCAGTGAGTGGGCTGCGGAGGTGGACGCTTATCTGAGCACAGGAAGGTTAAACAAACAGCTGTTTGAGTGCTACCAAGTCAGCGGTGCAGAAATGGTCTGTACCAGCTCAGCACAAAATCAAGTCTCCATTACCACACGAGAACACACACTCATACACGTACAGGTATATATATTTATTATATAACACTTCTTAAGCAGCAAAAATTACATTCACCCTAACACACTGTTTAGATACACAAGTACCTAGACACAATTTCAGCAGTGCCAGACTGAGGGGAATTTGGTTACAACTACTTGTTTATGCAGTACACTAGCTAAAGACGTTTCTAGTGAATCCTTTAAAGAGTAATGTGTTTTCTATTTGTAAACCATAAGACTTCTCATAAAATGGATGTTTTGCATTGGGCTATGTAAAAAAAAAAAAAAAAAAAAAAAAAAAAGTAAGAGTGTAAGAGGCTAAACATTTAACCATTGAGTGACCTGAATCTTAAGAGCTGCAGGCCTGTTTCTTCACACTTTGCAGGCGTTTATCTCCTATGAATGCTTCATTGTGTACACTGCATGGATTTCCCCTCATAGAAATCAACACCTTTCTGCAAATCCTTCTTTCATAAGAAATTAGTATATCAACCATGCTAAAGTTCTCCTTCTGTCTCACTTTACTGTTCTGTACTGTACTGTTTTCATCTGTTCTCACACAAGCTTCACAGTTTATTTGTTTATTTAGCATCAATGGCATGAGTAGCCAGTGTAGTCTATTGGTAAAGACCTGAGCTCATAAGAGCCACGTTGTAAGTGACAGAAATAGTCTATTCAATATCGTGTACTGAACTTTGGTCTCAAACCCGACGCGCTAAAACTCCTGAAAACATGGGTTGTAAAAATTGTGACCTAGAACTCTAACACTGTATGACATACTGTACTAAGTGAAAATTCTAGGGATGCCCCCTAATAGAAGACTAAACATTAGTTGCCCAAGATTTTGTTAGTCGTTTAGTCACAGACAACCTCCACAGGAAGTGGCAAAGTCACGCTGTTCGTCTTTGTGGTAATTACAGTATTCATCGACCTCAAATATGGCTTATCATTTGAAACATGTAGAAGCAACTTTACATGGCTGCTCGCTCTAACGTCAACCTAGATAAATCTACGCTATTATAGGTAACACTTTATTTTACAGTGCCGTAGTTACACATTACTACATGTACTTCAAGTTTACTTTATTTATATAGCACATTTAAAACAGCCACAAGACTGACCAAAGTGCTTCACAAGAGAAACAGCATCATAAGAGTAGTAAAATCACATAAAACATGGTATAACAAGACAAATAACCCGAAAAAGAGAAATAAAACACAATAGAAAATATAATAGGCAGGAATATAGAACCTAGTAGGCCAATGAAAACAAATAGGTTTTTAGAAGAGACTTAAAAACGGTCTAGCTAGGGGCCATTCGGATCTCCACTGGCAGGTCATTCCAGAGGCGAGGACCTATTACAGGGAAGGCACAGTCACCTCTACGCTTAAGTCTGGAGTGTACTTACTATAGTAATAACAGTAAATTATGCATAATTACAAGTAACTAACGCTAAACCAAACCCTAACCCTAACTGTAACTATATAGTAAGTACATGTAGTTAATTAATAGTACTCAGTACTTATTTGATGAATTACATTGCAACTACGGCACTGTAAAATAAAGTGTAACCCTATTATATATTCAAGTGTTTGTGTGGAAGCTAAAGTATAACGCGCTTTACAGCACCGGCGCAATCATTTGGATTTTTTTTTACTTAAAATACTTAAAATACATTTTTTGTCATACAGATAAGACTAATACATCATTCTGAACTAAAAGGTCTACTTTTATTTGTGTACACTCACTTGGTCTCCCTGAACAGCAGTGCATAATCACATAAATGAACCAAAACTCAATAGCTTGAAACGTCTACTTTTAAATGGACCAATTCGAATTTTTTTTTAATAAATATGAAAGGTGCATTTGATTTCACTCTGTAAGCACACGTTACTGTGGAGATGAGTCAGCATCATCAACTTCAGTTGCACTGTTTCTAAAATGTCCAACAATTTTGGCTCAATTAAGTTTTCAGTACTAAGTATCAAAGAGTGTGATATAGAAAACTATGTAAATACCACTAGAATATTTTATGGTGCGTCAATCAAGCTACAATTTTGCAAAAAGTGTGAAAATATTTAATTGTATTTAGGATGCATAAAATATAGCTCCAAAATTAGTCTTTGCAAGACAAAATAGTTTGCCATTTTATTCCAAAAATGATTAAAATGTCATTTGCACCATCATATAAATCATAAAATGCTACTAAACACAATGCATCATTTTAGACGTGGTGAAAAAGTTCATGACGTAATATAGACTACAGGGCCAATGGCTTAAACAAAAAAAAAAAAGAAAAAAGCATGTGCGTGTTTGTGAGAGAGAAAGTGAGACAGGTAAAGTGAGGGTAAAGACTAAGGATTGAGTATGTCCACTTAAGATGAGCTGTCTGGCTACTAGGCGACGTGAGCCTTCCATGTCAGAGAGCAGAGAAAGCAGCCTGTTAGCTAGAGCAACTACAGCATGAAGTAAACAGAGAATCGATTGATGAGAAGAGCAGTGGGGAAACCACAACACTTTTTAGGCTAAAGGGAACCTCCATTATTTCTAACGTTGGCTCCTGCACAGTCTTTCTCTCTCACAGACGTGCTTATCTCACCCTGTCCAGCCTCACACGCATGAGTCAGCAAACACTGTCAGCTGCTTTCCAAACTATCAGGAAGACCTCATATTACACTGTCTCCTAATCATTCCCTCAGGTTCACTTCCTCTTTCAATCAGATGCACCATACAGCGTCAAAACACTAGTATAGTTTGGCTTTACTGAGTAAACTGTATTTACTGTTCAGTCACACAGATCAGACTGGATCCGGCTAGCTGTTATTCTGAAATAGAGCCGCTCTCATCTGTTTAGTCTCTGTCCGAGACACAGGGAGTGAAACTAGGCTAACTCTACTGAGCTCCTTACACAATGGTGCTAATGCTTCTTAACATGGCAGCTAAAGAAAGCCAGGAACCATGAGGGCTTTGATAAGACATCAACAGCTAAAGAAAACCTAAATGGAAATGTTTAACGGAAAATCTAAATTAATTTACAGTTCAAGAGTTCAGGCAGTTGGATAAAAAAAAATTAAAATTAAAAAAAAAAAAGAATACTTTTATTCAGCAAGGATGCATTAAATTAAAATCAAAAGTGACTGTAGACATTTATGTTACAAAAATTATATTTTAAACAAATTCCTATTCAAAGAAATAACTATCACAGCACAGCGTTTTGAACATTGATAAGAATAAATGTTTCTTATTAAGGATTTCTGAAGGATCATGTGACAGCTCTGCCCTCACATGAATGAATTACATTTTAAAAATATATTAAAATAGAAAACAGGAATTTATATTGTAAGAATATTTCACAATTTTACTGTTTTCTTGTATTTTGATCAAATGAAAGCAACATTACTGCTCCATTTTCTGACTTTATACACATAGTTATGCTATTCTGCACATAGTTAATGTGGCATATTATGAGGGAAACTTTAAAGGGATAGTTCACCCAAAAATGAAAATTCTGTCATTAATTACTCATCCCCATGTCGTTCCAAACGCGTAAGATTTTTGATCATCTTCAAAACACAAATGAAGTTAATAAAATCTGAGCCAGTTCTATACTCTCCATTGACATCTCCGCAACTACCACTTTGACGCTTCAAAATGTTCACAAAGAGATCGTAAAACTAATCCATATGAGTTGAGTGGTTTAGTCCAAATTTTCAGAAGAAACTCAATCGCTTTATATGATGTACAGATTGAATTTAGGCTTTTATTCACATATAAACTTTGATCAGTGAACATAAACAGAAGCTCAACCGATGTGTGATGCGAGAGAACAAACCTCATTGGTTCTTGTGGAAGCTCAAACATGCTGTGTAACACGAGAATGAACCTCATTGGTTCTCGGATGCCAAGCGCACATGCTTGAGCTTCGTTTACCATGACTGATGTGAGCGTTGATGAATGTTTATATGTGAATAAAAGCCTAAATTCAATTAAAAACCTCAATTTATATGGATTAGTTTTACAATCTCTTTTTGAAGCGTCAAAGTGGTAGTTGCGTAGACTGTCAATGGAGGAACAGAAATCGCTGCGATTTTATTAAAAATATCTTAATTTGTGTTCCGAAGATGAATGAAAGTCTTTTACGGCTTTGGAACGACATGACAGCAGGTAATTAATGACAGAGGTTTCATTTTTGGATTAACTAACCCTTTAAAGTTCACCCACAAATGAAAGTTCTGTCATTATTTATTCTCCCTCATGTCATTTCAAACCTTTGTGACTTACTTTCATCTGTGGAACATGAAAGTTATTTTGAAATATGTCTCAGTTGAAATATTCTATCTAAAGAAAGAAAGTCATACGAGTTTGGAATGACATAAATAAATGATGACAAAATATTTGGGTTAACTATCCATTTAGCAGATCACATCTTGAACGGCTTTGTTGTGTTTGTGTTCTGAAAGTAGTAGCAGCAAAGTGTTCTTGACTGTTTTTGAAGGCTTATAAAGAAGGCCATTGAAACAGCATTTACTACTGCATATTAAAGATCCCTTTATAACTTAAAAAAATAAGCAGAGCAGATTCTGTACATACTTGAGAGCATAGGCGGCCCATTCTAGCTCCCTGCCTGAGACTCTGAGGGGAAAAACGTCAAGCATTCTTGGCAGGCGACGCAAGAATGTGCTGAGATTGGGAATGATTTGAGTTCTCAAGGGGGCTGTGCAAACAGACCTCCTGTCTGTCCAACATTCCGACAATAGGCCGAAGCGTGCCATCGGAATATTGCACAGAGCAGCAGTGCCGTTAACAAACGCTGGGTGAATTCAGCACAGCGTTGTCTTCTTTTACTTCTTTTTTTTTTTTTTTTTTTACACCCTTGTCTGATCTTGCACCCTAGAGACTCAATAACTTCACAAAACAGAAAGCCAAGCATGGTTTTTGCTAGCGTTCAGCAGAAAGTGGCGTCCTCTTGAAAGACGCAGCCCAGTAACTCAAGAAAGATACTAGTGGCAGGTTTACCCTCTAATGTTTGCATTTCAACCCTGGAGCTGATGTGAGAGATTTGCTTAAAAAAAAACTGATGCTATTTATTCTCATAAAATATGAGTTAATTATGTGGAGTGCAAATGAATAATGATGGTATAACAGAAAATAAAGCAGCAGCAGCCCACTGGAAAAGCAAATAAATGAAAGTGCTGATCAACATAAAGGTTCCAAAATGAATAAGTGATGCCATAGAAGAACCATTTGGGGTTTTTAAAAGAACCATTTTATTTCTCTGAAAAAGAACCTTGTGTGGGTGTTAAAGGTTCTTCATGGATGCCAATAAAGAGCCTTCTTTTTAAGGGTGTCGGATGCAACTGGAAAATGGCACAAAATAGATCTGATGCAATCATTATACAGGCAACACTACCTAGAAAAGTTTCATAAACAGGCAAGTATAAGCTACTGTGGTTCTCCTCTGAGTCAATTTCCTGGCCAATCAGAACATTCAGGCTGTTTCCAGATGACTATGTGGAGGAGGAAGTGGCAGAATGTTGTTAGTACAGCTGATAAGAAGTACAGCACAAAACGTCCCACCTTCTACCTTCTACTTTTTATTGGGTGGTTGCTTCCACCCCGAGCCAATCAGCATCTGGATAATCCAGCCAAAATTGGAGAGAACGTACTAAACTTCTGCAGGAAGGTTTTGCATAAGAAGATTTATAACACAGTTACATCACAATAGTTGAGGAAATTACTGCATTATCATCATTTGAGATTCATATCTGATTACATGTCTTTTGGAACCTGATGTGTTGACGGTGATTTGCTAATGGGGAAGGACAGTTTGTTGGTATCTTTTTGCAAAGCAGATAAGATCAATACACAACAAAGAGGATGTAACAGCCACCAAAGCAGCAAACATGACTATAACACAACAGAGCTTGGACAACCTCACAGCTCAATGCAGTATAAACTATGTTGCTTCTTTAAAAACACAGTGACAGTGCATAAAATGTTTCGTTTCAATATGGCACAGAGACATTCATCCAGTCAAACCCGGTTCCCATCAGTGTTGCCAACTGCTTTCAATTGAAAGAAGCTAAAACTGGTAGCTAAATGTCATTAGATGACATCATAATGGCAAATTCATTGATCTATATAAATATAAATATAGATCAGTGGGCAAAATAAGAATGTAGATAAGGTTTGTCCAAGAAGTTGCTAGATTTGTCCGTAAACTTTTGAAATGTCTCAAAAGGGGCGGGGAAGTCACTAAATCTAGTGACAAAATTGGCAACACTGGTTTCCATGGAAGTAAAAACATGTTGAGATGAGTTGAATGTCTTCCATTTAAACAAAGTGATAAGAAGCATGACATCATTTTAAACAACATGATCTCATGACTTGAACTTCAACTGATTCCACATGTCCATAAAATGGGGAAATCCCCAAGTGCAGTGGTTCCCAACCTTTTTGACTCCATAAAGGACAATGTTTGAAGGCTGCCTCATTGTCTTATTTGAAATATTTTAAGCCATCTTGCAGCCCCTATGGAAGTTTGCAGAAACCCATAGCCCCCCGGTTACCCTAGTATAGTGATTCCCAACCAAGGGTATGTGTACAACAAGGGTACATGGCAAGTTTTCAATTAAACTACTTATAAAAATGGTAATAGATGGGGGGAGAACAAAACAAAACAAAACATGATTCTTCTCTCAGTCCAAATTTTAAATTTTATAAATTTGTGTGGGGGACTAAAAAAGGGTTGAGAAACACTACCTGGGAGAATAACGTCGCAATGACGTCACAATTGGAACCAAAGCACGTCACAATCAGAACTGTTACTTTGTCGCAATAAAGTTGGTGCTGGTGAATCAACACGCCACGGAGGCGGCAGTAAAAAATGAAATAACAGGCTGTCCATCTGTTTAGACGGTCTGACGTGAATTGTAGGCCAAGTTTATGTCGAACAAAGAGGATTTAGTATGGCACACTGTGTAGGGCGAAATTAAACAGATGGAGCTCCTGCTGGAGCCTGGTGTTATATAGATATCCTACATATCAGTATATTCGTATGCATTTGAGATTACATTTTATGAATAATGCACTTGATATTACATTTTATGAATATTGCAACGTGAACGTTTATATTAAAAAGCAGGAGCGTGTATGAGATGGTATTCTAGTCGAGAAGAAAGTTTCTTTGTTTATTTTAGAGGTTTTTCATAAGCTTACCTGATAAGGAGGTGGCGGTTCCTGATCCGGATCGTTGGCGTCACCGAAACTGGCCCTGTCTGACTGTGATTCGTGGAGCAAGGAGATATCATCCGAAGTGGGAGATTTCAGACAATTCCCCATCTCCTTTCCAAACTCCTTGTTGTCTAAATGTTGAAATCCTGCCTATCTCTTCCTGTCCGCCCTTAATCACTCCAACCAGATTTCTGTCCTTTTAAACAGAATGACTAAACCTCTATCATTCATTTAAAATGATCCGATCACCATAAGAGATCCTGACGGAGAAAAACAAACCATTGTCGACACAAAGAGCCCTAGCAAAAAGTGTCATACACGGATATGAATCGATGTTTTTATAAACACACACAGTTTAAACCTGTCAAATACGTCTATTTGCCCTAAAGCCGTGTTATGTAGTGTTGTCCTTTTCTATTCGTCTCAATTGGAAACACTGGTTCGCGTACGAACGACAATTTCTACAATATCAAATATGCGCTCGCTCTCAATGGCGACTCAGGCAATGTTGCCTTTCAGGCAGTCACTTTAAGTCCCGCCTCCGGGCTGTATGGACCAATCAGCGGCTTTCTTCTTAAGTAAGGAAGTTATTAGTGGTTATTCGTCACCCAATCAGAATGCCGACTTAGAACACCAACAACAGGGGGTTTAAAGCCTGTAAACTTGACCGCATTAGGCCGCTTTAAAGGCATATTTCACTTTCAATTGAAAATTCTGTCATTATTTACTTAACCTCATGTTGTTGTGAAAACCCATGCCCTTATTTTTTCGTAGAAAAAAGATATTGGGCAGAATAACAATCCCCAGTTACTATTCACTTGAATTGGAGGTAAAAAGATGTTAAATAAATAGTGTGTTGGGAAAAGTTGCTTTTAAAAGTGATGCGTTATGGATCACCAAAGACATCGGTTAAAGTGAGATTAAATACAAAGTATATTTGTATTATTTAACCTTTAATTATTGCAGGTTTGCCTAATATGCTGAGTTTGCATTTCACTGTTTGTATTAAGTTTAAGGAATACTGAATCCGTTTTTATGCAAGTAAGATAAGTAAATGCATGCTCACATTTAGTCTAGAACTAAAATAACCATCATGTTTACACAACGCACACCTCTGCACTTACTCACAAATTCTCTCAACATGGGGACAGAAAAGGCGAATCAAAAAATGGGAAAACAAAGTAATCTGCGTTACTTATTTGATTAAGTAACTCGGATATTTTGTTGTAAATTAAAAACGTTACTTTACTAGTTTACTAATAATCTGATTATGTAACTCACGTTACTTGTAACGCATTACCCCCAACACTGTGATATACTGTCAGTCCCGACTCTTATATTCTGCATAATATGCTTCACTGAAAAATAAAATTATACAGCATATTCAACACATGGAATTTCATGTAAATTAGTAAAATTATGTACACAAGTCAATGATCATTTCATTTTTGAGCGAACTATCCCTTTAATAACAAAATGTTATTTTAGGTATTAGACAATACACACTTGTACAGTATTTATCTCCACACAATGAAAGTGACTATATTTGCCCCATTCTGCCATACATCCCGCAGAAGAAAGTCAATTTCTGTCCACCTTTTTAAGGTGGCAAGTTTCCTTAGTTCACAAAGAAAGAAAACAAAAGATGTTTTTGGAATGCTATCATTTAATTTTAAATAAAAAAAAGTAAGTTCAGTATTTACAGGAATGCGTTTACACAGTAGCCATGCACCACATACAGGATTTGCTGACCTCTATAGCCCAAAGCCTGTAAAATCAATCTAAATAACTAAGAATTTTCAATGAGGGAGAAACAAAAGCCATTACAATGAAAAACCCATATATCATTACATGTTTGCCACACTTAAAACATGGCATGTTGAGCAACATGAGCTGATGGTGTTTTTTCTTAATGTAAATTTGACTTTGGTAGAATTGGATTTCATAAAACAGGCACTATAAAGATTACATTGCAGAAGAACAAAAATCCATCCATGGACACTATTAAAACTAATCTGGGATAAATCAATACAAAACACAAAACTAAACTGCGGCTGTGTTTAGTTAGTTGAACTCCACACTATGGGGAAAAGCTGAATATGAAGTAGCATTCATTCAACAAAGTACAAACATGAACAAAGTACAATCCTCTGTCCTGAACCAGCTCAAATTTTCTTTCTCCTCATAGTGTAAGGCTGTAGTGGTTGTCAATGCATCCCTCACGTTGGCTGGAGCTGGCATGCCAGCCTGTCTTGCATGTATCTAAAAGACTTGTTTGTTTGAGCTCAAGTACGATCTGGACCAAGTCCACATGAAGGAGACTGCCTTTCTAAAAGACACATTCAGCTGCCCACTTAAAACGGGACATTTTGAAAGGCGCCATCATAGTGAATAAATACTAAAAAAGAAATAGCTAACTAAACCCACAAAACTTCCAGTTTACATTCTAATAGTAATTTTGAAGATGCTTGTTTTCTCTTTTTTAAACACGTTGCTAAAACAGACTAATTATGTACATAGAAAGACAATGATAATGTTATATGATACAAATTAAGCTTAGAACAGGAATCCTGTCTGTGAGATTTGACAAGGCCACAGTACTCTAACCAAAGAGTAACCCATGATATCGAACCATACGTTCATCATATTACCTCTGGACAATAGGTTTATTTTATAACCTATTTAAAGTCCAAAGATTAAAGTAAACTAATATTTGTGCACGTGCTTTAAATCCAAATAAAACGGATAGCTGTAAGGCACAGCCATGTCTAGGCTACTGATGTCACAGGGTGACCAATAGTGGAGACAATTACCAACAAGAGTTCTGAAAGCAGCCAAAAATGAATGAGCGATGGCCTTACTTGAATTCACAATGTTCTTAGCCTGATGTACCAGTATAATACTATTGGACTGGCATAACTTGTATATCTTGTATTATATTAATATTATTATAATTATTATTATTATTAATGGTACATTTAAAATACTAGCAAGATGTTATTTATATGACATCATAACAGCATGATGTCATTTCTGTGTCTTGACTGCACTGCCTCACAAAACATATTCATGCAGCTGTTGTCCATGTACTGTATAATCTATGTGTGCAATCGGGTCTGATTGGTCATGTGCTCCTTTAGTTCTCCTCTTGGCATATGGCAACCCACATCAAGCCTGATCATGGCTTTCTGTGAACCCTACGGTAACCTCAACCGTTAAGGGCTGGAGGGTGAGCAGTGGTCTCCGTTCACAGCTGTGCCTCGTGCCTTATGTAGTGCTGCCTGGATCCGGAAGTGTGTCCGTGATTCCATGGAATAGTTCTTGTAATTTTGCCTGGCAAAGAAATCATGGTTAATAGTGTAAATCATAAAATACACATCAGATGAAAACAGTGAGTGTTTCATGGTGGAATAATATATATACATACACACACATACACACACACACACACACACACACACACACACACACACACACACACACACACACACACACACACACACACACACACACACACACAATCTCTTGGGCAAAAAAATGGGCTAAACACTAAGCTTTTAATTGTGTTAACCACAAATTATTGGTCATTTAGCAAAATTTAAGCAAATGCACTACTTAAAAAGCCATCGCCGTCTCAAAAAAAAAAAAAAAAAAAAAAAAAAAAAAAAAATCAAAGACAGAATGAAGTTTTTAGCAGAATATGGGAAGTTGTGTGGAGTGATGAATCGCAATGTGTCTGCAATGTCCTCGAAAATCTGGTGAGAAAAATAATAATAAATGCATCTCTACCACAGTGAAGCATGGAGGAAGAGGTGTCATTGTGCTGGTATTGGTGAGCTACTTCACTGTGAAAAGTCATTTAAAGCTTTACAGGAGAATATTGCAGAATGGATTGCTTCCCACAAAAGAAAAGTTTTTATTATCAGATCAGATTATTGAGACAATGCTCCTGCACAAATTGCAAAGACAACCAAGAAGTGGCTTGAGAACAAGTCCATTAGGCTCATGTTTTGGCCTGGTCAGAGTTGGGAGACATTTTTCAACTACTCATGAACTGTTTGAAACCATTAACATTGAGTGGAACAACACTGACTCTTCTTCCTGTAAAAAGCTGTCTGCAAGCTGGGGAAGATTATTCCATGCTAAGTAACTTTATGTGGAATTCTTGCTAATTCCCTAACCAGTGATTTGCGATTAAAATGGTTAAGACCATTAAAAGAACAATAAATATTTTGCCATTTTTGGCTTGGCCCTTTTTTTTTTGCCCAGGAGTGTTTATTTTCTGATATACAATTATTTTTTACTTTTACTTTATTTTACAATTTTGACTGGTTTATTAATAAATATTTTTCTCCAAGATTTGAATTTGAAGGTTTTATTTCACAAGGCAACATTTACAGCAATGTACCAATGAGCTATCTGTAAATAATTGAATTTAATGCATAATTTCTACTTTCTAACACTATATAGGAGTGTTAATTTCTTGATTTTAAATTAAATTACACATTGAAAATTATTAACACTAAAAATGAGTAAATTATTAAATAAAAAATTAAATTATTAAATATTATAATAGCAAGGTGAAAAGGCATAAACATTATTTGTTTTCAGCAGTTGGTATATTTTCCATATCGAACAAAGCCATGAATTGATCTGTCTTTCAAACTGTAAAGATAAAACACAACCCTCTCCCCCCACCCATTCACACATAGTGTACATTGGGAGCCTATAAAACAGTCACTGTCAGGGCTGAACTTACTTGGCTGTCTCCAGAAGTTTGATGGCCTCCTCTATTCTGCCTTCCTCCAAACACAATAAACCATGTTCCAGAAGAGCATTGGGCACCAGGTAGTGGTCATATTTAATCTGACTCTCACTGTGCAAGTATAAACATTAGCAGACAGACAGAAAGACAGCATTTACAGTAACCATTTTTACAAATGTTTAATCATTTTCTCTATTATTTGTGACATTCTGTGACATTAAGTGCCCCTATTATGTCTTTTCAATTACCTTTCATGGAGTGTGTAATATAACCGTTTGTGAATGTAAAAGGTCTACAAAGTTTTAAAGATCAAATTGCACGACAAATAAAGTTATAGTCTCCTAAAAGAAAGAATCAGTTCTGCTGAAACGAGTCGTCAAGTCTCACTTCCATAACATATCTACATAGGTTTGTGACAAATTTGCATAATTCCAGCCTATGGTCTTCATTGGCTGTCCATGAACGACGTTTACTTTGGCACACCCTCAAACACTGTTGTTGTACCTGAGAAGCGACATGTTGTGTTGTCAACATGTTGAGAAGACACTGTTTTCTATGCTGAAAATCCACTTTGCATGCACTTGCAAAGGATGTGGACCCATGCTGGAATTGATATGGTAAAACCGACGATGCCATTGTTACTGTTCATGCATACAAGTGCTGAGGAAGCCTCCAGAGCTGAAATTCAAATACGGTAATGGGTGTTTGGTTTCTGACATGCGCTGTGAGCAGTAGACCAGTCACAACAGACTGGGCCATCTGACCAATCA
This sequence comes from Megalobrama amblycephala, assembly GCF_018812025.1. Classification (NCBI taxonomy): domain Eukaryota; kingdom Metazoa; phylum Chordata; class Actinopteri; order Cypriniformes; family Xenocyprididae; genus Megalobrama; species Megalobrama amblycephala. The sequence continues at coordinate 11,000,061 of NC_063055.1, forward strand.
GAGCAGAGGAAGGTGTCAGAAAGGAGGGGTTTAGAGAGGCTTGAGCTGTTTCAGACACTGTGAGAAAAGAGCTGATGCTTCAATGTATATTATGAGAAAAGTGTTTTTTGACCTTGGATGCATGTAAACCTATTGTAGGAGACCTCCAAAACAAAATTAGGAATGTTTAATATAGCATAATAGGGGCACTTTAAAACATATCAAATTTTTTATTCTGTGCTGTGGAATCACAGAACATATCATTTTACCAGTCAGACTCTTTCAGCTTGATATTACTGGATGTTTAAAGGGGTGGTTCAATGCGATTTCACTTTTTTAACTTTAGTTAGTGTGTAATGTTGCTGCTTGAGCATAAACAGTATCTGCAAAGTTACAGCACTGAAAGTTCAATGCAAACGGAGATCTTCTAAAGTTATGGCAGTTTAATGCCTACAAAAACAACCGGTTTGGACTACAATGAGCTTCTTCCCGGGTTGGTGACATCATAAACCCTGCAAAACACGCCCCTGGGAACACGCAACAAAGTGGGCGAGGCCATGTCACAAGCATAATGGAAGCGGAAGAGTTGTGTACACCGGACGCGAGCGGTGCGGCGCGTCAATAGATAAGAGAACCCATTATAATCTGTGATATTTTCTACACTGGATGCGCTGTGATAGACAGCTTCCACAATCTACACGAGTTTAATGCTGGATGGCTATTACTGAATGCACAAAGGCTATTACTGAAAGAAGCAGTTCCCCGTTTATCACCCCAAACTGTAAGTACGTTTTATTGTTTGTACATGTCTTTTAAACGTATAGTTCTGTTGCTATTTTTGGTTGCATCAAGGACATATACAAAGAGCAACTCGTTTTTGCTTCGCTAGCCAGTTAGCTGTATTATAGTGCATACTTCTCCAACAAACACCAACAAACTTATATGTTCATAGACAAACAGTTGTTCATGCTATAAATTAAACTCTACCTTTACAAAAATGCTACTCAGTCATGTATTCGGCTACAGTAAAGCTTTAATCAGGATAAAACTGTATCTTGAAAGCTAACAAACAGCAGTGACAGCATATCTAAACACTTTGACACAAATACTAAATGAAATATCATTCATAAACGTCCTTTAAAAGCCGCGATTGCTGTTCATCTGGGTCTGATTCGGGCTCAATTTGATACAGCAATATAATCAAATTGAGCATACAATATAACCGAAGCCCACGTAACCGGTAACAAATGGTAAGGGGCGTGGCGTTTCCGGACGCTTCAGGGAATCACGACGGCTCTGGATAGACTGGGCCAGCTAACCAATCTGAGCACATTGCGTATTCCGGCGGGAGTGGCTTCACAGAAGCAGGAAATCAAACGAGCCGTTCATATGACAGTGTAAACAGAGGTGTAGAATAAAGGTAAAATATATTAAAAATACAGCGTTTTCAAAAAAACAAAGCATTAAGACATGTGCCCCAAAAACACAATCAAGCCTAGAAAAAAACCATTGAACCACCCCTTTAAAACAAGTCTGTAGAGTCAATACCAGAAAATAGGCCATGTCTACTTAAGTCTTCACATAGGAAACCACAAACACTTCTCTTCATATTAATGTGATTTGTTGTGAAGCAAAAGAGCAAGACTAACTTGCAAAGGACGAGGGTGAAGTAATGTTCAGCTTCCTCCTTGAAACCCAAGTGTTTGAGACAGAGCCCCTTAAGCAGACTAACCACACACTGGTCATCTGTGGTGAACTCAGTCCCTGAGGGCAAACACACAGAGACATTTATGTTACAGAGAAAGTGTCTGTTGATCTTTTTTTTTTCTTCAATGGAACACACTGTTGTATTATTACTTTTTGATGCATATGGTCATTATGAATTGTGGTTGCATGGCAAGTGCTGTGTAATCATTTTTCAATTTTTTTCAACTGTCCCTGCTCAAAAATATAATTTGGAATGACATGAGGGAATAAATAATTACATTATTTGTTGGTGAACTATTATTTTAAAAATGTACAACAGCATTGAGTGGAGGGGTTTTTTACTTGGATACTGGTCGAGCATCTGCTGGGCCTCGTCCAGAGTCTTCAGCATGCCCTCTGTCAGGTCCTTGTGCTTCCCAATCACAGTGTAGCCATTCCAAATATACATCATCTCCTGTTGTGTAAACATACCCACACACTGAGTGAGAATCTAAGACTGCAGGTGCTTCCCTTTGTTTATTTTATAGTGGGATTACACAGGTCAGGATGGTCTAATTCCTTACTCTGTTAATTAAAGGGCCGTTCACACAGGACATCTTGCACTTAAAAATAGCAAAACGGAACACAATAGAATAGAACAGGAAGCATGTTTATAGATGCAGTGCACCATTGCCAAATGTACATGATCAGACTCAACACATCTGAATGGTGATCTCAACCTTTTTGACTTCAATGCCACCCCCATTGTCAACAACAATATTTGAAGCCCCCACAGAGGAGAGTTTGCTGGCAAAAAAGAGAACACAAAAGAGCTCGTAATAAAATGAGAATTAACATTGGCTTGGCTTTTCAAAGATGGTGAGAACTGAGGGATTTGAAATGTTGTAAAAGCCATGCAGAGATGCCGTTTTTATTACTCAACAGGTGATTAAGGTATTTTATTGAAAAGATGTAGCTCTCTAACAGAGTTCACTGTAAAGCATTATCTATTGTGAAGGGTGATATCATTATAGTTGTTGTAGCACTGTGTATTTTCAAGGAAGTACAGTGTCTATTAATGGGTATAGCTACAGTAATGTCTTCTGCTAGTCAGTTTGAGATCCTTTCCATCTAAACTGGTTATATCTCTTAAGCCTAGTAGTGAATGTTTTATGAGCAGTAGGATAACCATATTCATCTGCACAGTCACGCAGAGCCGAAACACAAGCAAAACAATGCATCCAGTTTTTGTTTTTTAACCGCTAGAGGGCCAAAAGTGTGCCTTTAAGTCATCTTTAAGGCAACTAGTGGGCCATGACCCCCTGGTTAAGAACCACTGCTTTACACAGTGAGACACAACACAATGGTCAAAGATGCAAGAACACATCCTGTGAACAATGTAAATAAGACACTTGCATACAGTATCAAATAAATACAGACAATATAATACTGAATACTGACCAATGGAGGTGCAGGAAGAGGAATGGCGTTATCTGTATTATAGCGTCGAGCTTTTCGGATGGCAAACTTCTCTGTGGGCAATGACTTCCCAGCTATTTTCTGCTTCAGGCTGGGAACTTGCCTGAAAAGTGTAAAACAGATAACAGCTTGTATTATACAGTAAAATACAGACATATAAAATGTCAATTTATAGTGGATGGGCTACATGAGAGGTTCTAATTAAATATGAGATAAAAAAAAAAGGTCACTTTGCAATGCTTGCTTAAACTGAATTATATTACAGTACAGGCTGTATATACAGTAGATAATGAGCTTTTTCTTATCTGATAGTTATGTTATCCGATTTATAGATTTGTATTTAATCATGTGATTACATCAACTTATGAACGAAAGTGCATAGACGCAAACATATACATACAGGCTCACACACATTACCTAAACAAAGCCACCTCATTCTCCCCGAACGGTTGGCATTCCTCACGACTCAGCATGCTGAGGTAAGCACCTTTCATATATGCATATGTGGCCTGAAAAAAAGTGTGTGTAAGAGGAAAAAAAAGAGCAATGAGTTCCAAACTGCACAGTAAACACAATCATCCCAGCGGGAGATTAATTGTCCTCAACCTCCATTCATGTTATATCAGCAGAGCTTTTTTAAAACAAAATCTTCAATTTTATTAAATAAAATATGTTTGATATACATATGTACATGTATTTCAATTTCCACTTGCTTTTATTCATATTTAAATTCTAAATGATGTTTTCTAATTCAAATTTATTACGATTAAAAAGAGATTATCCATTCAATTTTGAATGGCACACAGATCAAGCAACCTCTCCATAGTCAAATATCTGTTCAGTGCACCAATCAACTGTATATTTTAGGGTTTCACCTTAGACCAGGTGTTCTCTTTGCTGAGCAGGTCTGCGTAGAAGTAGGCCATCTTCCAGTGCCTCTTATAAGTGAAACACCACATCAGTTCCCAATAACACATGTGATGGAATTGCTTCCATTGCTGCTGAGCTTCACAGCACTCCTCGAAACGCTTGATAGCCTGCAGGACAAGAACATGCAAATGAACACATGCACACAGTCAATAGAAACAAAATATAAATTATTAATTATAAATTCTGCTTTGTATGTATTGCATAAGAGTAACAATCACTTACAGCATCCAGATTTCCTTTGATTACCTCTATTCGACCAGCGAAGAACAGGAAAATGGATCCCTGACCAAAACACAGAAGTTCATACTCTACTATTTCATAACAATGGCTGCGTAGATGCTCATCGTATAACATAATTAAAACAGGTTTTTTTTTTTATTATAATTACAGACATTAGCGTTTTTCAGCTGCAGTGTGCATTGGTCATACAAGATGTTCATGTTTTTGTTTAGTGTGTCTGGCTTTTTCACTGGAAAATCTGTTGTTTGTAAAAATGGTGGTCAAATAAGTACCTTCGGATACTTTTTTAGATAAGGCTGCAGCAGTTTTTCTGCATCGTCCACATCTCCCTCTCCAGTGCCTAAAGCACACACACATACACACAAGGTAACACAGAACAACACAGTGTTACTTCTGATGCTACATATGATTTGAACATGTGATTCAATTCCTCCTTGTAACCTATGAACCAATGAAGCGAAAATGAAGCATTTTTTTCTTACCCAGAATGAAGCTCATGAAGGTGTGGTAGCAAAGCAACAACATGTTACACAGGAAAGACCTAAACGTGTGCTCAGAGGAGCCCTCCTGGAGCTGCTGAAGACCAAACTCCTATAACAAACACAGACAGAATAAACAAATAATTAGAATAAACATATCATACAGGAAATTATCCACATTAGTGTGCTTCACTATATTTAAAAAAAAAAAAAAAAAAAACTGGTAACCTAAAATAGTAACATTTAAATGAACTGGTCAAGAATATTATTTAATATCGCTACATCAACTTAAATACATTAATTTATACCAACAAAACTAGTCTTAATGGATCAAATCAGATAGAAATAGCTCTTTTTGTTAACAATTTCAGGTTCAAACTTTATAAGTATAAAAACACCTTGAAAGACTTTATTGCTAAGACAGTCAGAAAAAAAAAAAAAAAAAAAAAAATCAAGCTCAGATTAAATTTCATTTGTACACGCCAAACGTGAGCAGAGCCAAACTAAGCTTAGTACTACACAATACTCACTTTGTTACCAGAGAAGCCCACAAATTCCAACAACCTGAGAGTCCGAGTTGGCAACAATGACAGCATCTGGGAGAAATACAGGTGAGGGGTTGAGAAAACAGTTTTGTCCTCAATAAACTCAATGCTAGGATTCATAAACGGTCATGGTTTGATTTAACAATAGGATGCCTTTTAAGGCTAAGACACAGGAAAATATATGACATAACGCACTCACCAGGTTAAAGGCCCCGACCCCAAGCTTAACGCCTCCTTCAAAATGACCATGATTGTCACCGTGAACATAACCTGAGGACTTCAGGACTGTATGTAACTCCCTTTCAACACAAACACATATAAATAGACATACAGAAACACTGATGTAAGTATATAAATGAAAACACACACAAAACCAGTTCTTCAGATTAAGAATTAAGCAAATTACATTATAGGCCTAACATGAAATCTTGATACTCTATTTTATTATTATATATTAAAAAAGGAAAAAAACAATTATATATATTAATATGTAATAAATAAAATGAAAATAAAATAGCATTTAATAATTATAATTAATAAAAATAACATTTAATATTTAAGTTAAATTATTCAGGTGCAATAAAAGCACATACATATTAAACGAGATGGAAAGAGGAATACGTTTTATATCACAGGTCAATGTTAATTTAGTATTAATATTTATATAACAGTAAATAGTATTTATTAATATGTTGAATGTGCTTTTATTTTTATATTTTCAGTTTTAATTTTAGTTAAAGTTTTAGTAATTTTGTTATGTACTTTTTATATTTTTATTAGCATTAGTATTTTTTACATTTCTATTTAGCTTCAATTTATTTTTGTTTGCAGTAATTGCAGTACTTAAACTAAAGTTTTCATCTAATACTTTTATTTCAACTTCATTTGAATTACCATTTTTATATATATATATATATTAGTTTTAGCTAACAACAACACTGCAGCAGGTCTTACTTGTATATTTGATAGCTGTTTCTCACTTTCATTCCTCCCTTTATGAAGCTGATCATATTTTCATCCTGAAAGAAACAGCAAATCTTAGATAAGCAACTTTATGCACAATATTATGTTTCATAATTACTAACAACAGGGCGAAGTATATTTAATATCAGCAGTAAAAGGGAATCAACCACTGGGACAAACCTGCAGGAAAGTGAGCGCTGCCCTCTGGAGGAGGCATTCGGCATAGCACACTTCAGCATGGAGCTCCTCTGGGGAGGACACAAATGAAAATACGCTTTCAGACTCTCTACGCATGGTGGGAGTATGTCACACTGCCTTTTCAAAAAACAGCCACATGATATGGTCACCATGGTTTGAGGAAGTGATTGCATGAAGAGTATTATCATGGCAACAAGTATGATTTATTTCTTTACTGATACATTCCTATTGCCAATTTATCATTTTTTAACATATTTATACAGGCACCCACCTTCTGTGAAGTTTTTGCTGTTGAAGGAAGCCTTTTTACGGTATCTGTAATGACAAACACATCCTTATCAGTCCTGTTCTAAAACAATGATCCATCAGTAGTGGTTACTGTTGGCATAGTCGGCTGAGGTCAGCCTTGTGTTCTCTATTGCAGTCCTAGTGTGTGAAAGCTGGTCCCAATACAGCAGACAAACTTGTACTTGGCCCAAAAGTCAAAGCATGGCTTGATTCATAGTATCCCTCAGGCCATATAAATAGAGCAGTTGGATTGGATCTAAGGAGGACACAATATCTGTCTGGTTTCTGTCTGAGTAATCCAACTCCCCTCTGAGGGACAAACATGAATTATTCTGAGTCAGTTTGGATTCTATTAAATTTACACACACAAAAAAAGACATGCAAATGAATGCTGGGGGCTAAGATAAGTAGGCCATGTACACCCTACAGAGTTTTGTGAGTGACAACCACATTTAAATGCAGGAACATTACTGGTCTGTGTGTCTATGGAATACAGAAGTCACTCTGTATCACTCAAGTGACAGCCACAGCAATGTAAATAAACTACATGATGTTAACAGTTTAGCCACTGAGCACCAGAATGGTCAGGCACTAAAATAGTTTTTACCAAGAGGACATTAACATCATGAACAGTTCTCCCTACTATGCAAAAAAAAAAAAAAAAAAAGTATTTCACATATTGTGCACCTTTCTTATTCACATTCTCTTGCATAAATGCTTCTGTATATAGATTATTTTTTACACACATACATATTTACTCTATATGTACATACATAAGAGACTTATTTTAAAAACATTAGAAAAATCTAAATTATTCCAAACTTTAAAGAGTATATATAGTATCTTTTTTTATTCACTTGTTTTTTATTCTTTCTTTTTTCCTGTGTACTGTAAGCTTCACCAAACAAATTCCTGTTTGTAAGCAATAAATCTGATTCTAATTCTGATTCTGCTTTGGGTTAGTTTTCTAATATTTGCACCTAAAGATGTATTTTCATCTGGAAAGGAAATGACAGAAACACTGTAGTTTGTTTATGCTCTTTAAACTACTGCTTTTAAAGGGGTGGTTGATTATGATTTCACTTTTTTTAACTTTAGATAGTGTGTAATGTTTCTGTTTGAGCATAAACAACACCTGCAAAGTTACAAAACTCAAAGTCCAATGCAATGCAAGATATTTTCTTTTACAGAAATCGCTTTTTGAGGACTACAACAAATGGCTGGTAGGGACTACAACGAGCTTCTTCCCGGGTTGGTGACATCACAAACCCCAAAATTTACATAAACCCTGCCCCTGGGAACACACAACAAAGGAGGTGAGGCCATGTTGGGCTGCTCTAGAGAAAAGGAAGAGCTGTTGTAGTAAAGTTGTTCGAGGGTCAATTCAACACTGGATTTTCACAAAAGATTAACTGACAACACATTTGATAGTCAATGAGTTGAATCAACTCCACAGCAACTACATAAATGTATACACTATCCGTTCAGAAACATCCAGTTGCATTCTAAAAGTTGTAACTTCTTGAAGACTCTCCATCAGTGTCCGACTCCGGTTTGAACAATGTAAGGCTGAACACCATTTCTGACAATCGTCATTTTGGCAGCATGAGATTCTCCAGCTTTGTTGTTGTTGAGCAACTGAAGTGCGAGCTGTTAAAGCTCCGCCCTCTTCTGGAAAGGAGGTTTGAATCAGGTCTGTGTTGTGACCTGATCCCAATTCCCTTCTTTCTTGCCCTTCAGGTATATTTACAGGTGGATTTACATTAGGTAGTGTGAATGAATGACACTGACATTAGGTTTTATTGAGTATATAGCAATAGTACTTTAAATACTTGATCTATATTTTTTAGACCAGTTAAGATCAATGTTGTGACGAGGTATATATAGCATGTATTGTGACAGAACTGGTTTACTATCCTGCATACGTGGCAGCTATTATGACTAGACAGTGCAATTGATGTGCGTAAAGTTGACGAGCAGCTATGAGTTTATGTGGGATCAGCTGATCAGTGCTATGCAGGGTATGGATGATGTGGCAGAGTCACAGAGGGTGTATGAGTTGCCTGGAAACGACCGTGTACACCAGATTGTCACACCCCTCTAACACAGTGTGTCGTGGATCTCTGAAATTCCTCTGCCATCTGGGATGTGGTAATAACCCTAGACCTGCAGCATTCTTGGATTACGTCACAAATACAAATGTGACATAACCGTGAGGAACCTGAAAATAGTGTATAGATGCTAATAGTAGTGTCTGGGCTCTGAAATAGAAAACAAGCCCAATGTAGACACCACCCTGCTAACTCTATGTTATGAATATAGCAACATTTTCATTCATATATATATATATATATATATATATATATACAGGGAGTGCAGAATTATTAGGCAAGTTTATTTTCTGATCATATTTTTTTTCCAAGCACATTTTACCAATTCCAATCCACATCAATCTTAATAACTCCTATTAATATTGTTTGTAATCATTTATAAGTGATATTTAATTGTTCATGAAGGCTGGAAATGAAAAATGCCTTATATTCAGGTGTGCAGAATTATTAGGCAGGTTTTCTTTTACAGGCAAAATGAGCCAAAAAAGAGATTTAACTCAGACTGAAAAGTCAAAAATTATTAAATACTCTTGAGAAGGACGCAATACTAATGCAATACTAGAAATTGCAAAGTTAAAGCATGACCAAGGGTCAGCAAAATGCTCATTGGGTCAGCGGGGTCATACAAAAACAGGTGGAAAAGAAAAGACATGTTAACTGCAAAATAGTTAAGAATTCAGGTGAAGAATTAAGTGTGAAACCATCAGGAACCCTTTAGTCTCCAGCGCCACCATTTTCCAGAACTGCAACCTACCTGGAGTCTCCAGAAGTGCAAGGGGTCAGGATCTCAGAGACTTAGGTTAGCTAAAGAATCCTAAAAAATGACCCGCTCTTAATAAGAATCACAAGCTGAAGTGTTATAAAATACATGAAGACTGGGTTTTTATAGGCCTTATAGACACACAGATTGAGAGTGACTCCTGAAGGACCAGCACCACATCCTCTTGTACCACTGTTTGAAGAATTTATCTTCCAGAATCTGGCAATAAGTTTTGGAAGATCATTTTTAGTCCATCTCTGCAAGATGGACATTTCAGGATAAGAGATGGACTAAAGGTGAACTCCCACACCTTACTGCCAGATTCTGGAAGATAAATTCTTCAAACAGTGGTACAAGAGGATGTGGTGCTGGTCCTTCAGGAGTCACTCTCAATCTGTGTGTCTATAAGGCCTATAAAAACCCAGTCTTCATGTATTTTATAACACTTCAGCTTGTGATTCTTATTAAGAGCGGGTCATTTTTTAGGATTCTTTAGCTAACCTAAGTCTCTGAGATCCTGACACCTTGCACTTCTGGAGACTCCAGGTAGGTTGCAGTTCTGGAAAATGGTGTCACTGGAGACTAAAGGGTTCCTGATGGTTTCACACTTAATTCTTCACCTTAATTCTTAATTATTTTGCTGTTAACGTGTCTTTTCTTTTCCACCTGTTTTTGTATGACCCCGCTGACCCAATGAGCATTTTGCTGTCCTTTGGTCATGCTTTAACTTTGCAATTTCTAGTATTGCATTAGTATTGTGTCCTTCTCATGAGTATTTAATAATTTTTGACTTTTCAGTCTGAGTTAAATCTCTTTTTTGGCTCATTTTGCCTGTAAAAGAAAACTTGCCTAATAATTCTGCACACCTGAATATAAGGCATTTTTCATTTCCAGCCTTCATGAACAATTAAATATCACTTATAAATGATTAAAAACAATATTAATAGGAGTTATTAAGATTGATGTGGATTGGAAATGGTAAAATGTGCTTGGAAAAAAAATATGATCAGAAAATCAACTTGCCTAATAATTCTGCACTCCCTGTATATATATATATATATATATATAGTTAGTTCTAGCTCTCAAATCTGATTGGCTGAGAGCCTTTTCCAGCCATGCAATGTTCTATTAATATCACACGGAAACCGTTTCACAATTTGTATCACTCTGCTTGTTTCTGCCGGATCTATACTGGCAGCATTTCTCAAAGCGAGCGTCAATGGCGGAGGAGCGAACTCACTATAATTTTACAAATACTACTGTTATTGTGCCACTGAATTTTACGATTTATATATAAACATAGCACTTATTTGAAAATTTGTTTCAATGTTTTTAGAGATGTAAGCTCCAGGCCATCAGCGGCTATTCAGCGCTCATGGACCCACTGAGAATAGCTTTATCTCGGCCAGTCCTTTGGGAATTTGCCACTGGCTTTTATGTAGATAGTGGTTAAACTAAATATAATTTTGGGTATATCAAACAGGCAATCTTTGGTCTTATACTTGTTCCAGAGCAAACTGATTTGGCTAAGGGCAAAGTTAAGTTTCATAACTTTATAATTTTATTTAACTTAAATCCTATACTAACTAGAATGCCGCTTTAGTACTTTTGACTGAATTTTTTGCTTGTTTATTTCCTATTCTACAAACTTCTTATACTTTGGCTATTATTGTTCATTTAAATATTATTGTTTACTAAATAATATTTGTATTTATATAAATAATATGCAATATTTGGTATTGTGAAATATTATTACAATTTAAAATATATATATATTCCCCAGAATGTTAAGCAGTAGTGCATATACAGAGAGAGAGAGAGAGAGAAAGAGAGATATGATAACACACCGTTGACACACAGCCTGTGCCTCTTTCATTGTGTTTCCTGCAGTCAAGATGTCCTCCGGTTCGAAGGTCATCATGGCCTGCATTTCCAGTATAGTGGCATATGTAAGCGCGTGGTACATGCTGTCTTTATTCCTGTCAAAGAACACAAAGGAAGATGCTGCATTAGATCTATATATAGAACAATGGAAAGGGTGGTGTGACTTAGTGACGGTAAAAGAAAATTCACCTCTGAAATACTGACTTTGTGTATCCTGACCATCCAACAACATGATACTAATACTAATGACATTATGAAAAACAACCAGAGAAATACAAGTCAAAATAAAAAAGTGGATGCACCCCAATGCAGTATTCTGTTTATCTAAGCTTTCACAATAATATTTGTTATTTACTTCAAAAATGTCAAAAAAGTGTTTCAATTAACATTCATTTTTATGCACATTGTGACTTTTGATTTAGCTAAATTCTAGGCAGCAGTTAAACTCAATTTAGTGACTCTCTACAGTGCATTTTCAGTTCTTTCAGGAACAGGAGAGAATGTGACACTACTAGTTCAACATTCCTGAGCAGAGTGATGTCTAGATAAACAGGTTTACCACTCTTTTCTTTGCAGAGGAGGAATTGGAATAATGTTGATGTGACAAGTATAGGACTGTAGCATATTTTACATTCTCTAACAAAACAATACATTTCTATACCAATGTACTAATATTTTGGACAAGCTTTCCAATCCTTTAATGACTCTGCATACTGCAGATCATATAGATAACAATATATCATGAAGGCAATACACATGAAAGAATTACTCTCCAACTATTTATATGGCAAACTTTCTGTCATGGAACAGGATAAGACAATACTGAGAAAATACTGCAAAAGCTGCGAGACCAAATAAATCCAAACACTCAAATGAATCTCAGGATTTGAAATTGAGTTTGAGTTGCTGTTTTCCTAAGGAATAAACAAACACTGGCCTACACTCCTGACCAGTGTGTAATCATTATTATCCTGTCCAAGTCAAATCTGATGTCCTGCAAAACACTGCACCAAGTCAGAATGGAGAATGGATTGAAGTTATGTTCACATTCATTTTATGGTGGCTTTATAGTGGTTGGAGAGCTAGATAAAACTCCTGTAAAAAAAAATAGTCCACTGCTGAGAGTATTAGATTTGATCGAGTTGTTTTCCAACTTTGAACCTGTACAGACATGGACTCTGATAATTTTGCTTTGAGTCAAACATTTCTTCACCTCTTTTTCTGCTTTTGTTTGTAACTTACTTTCCCTCTCACACATGTACCTTTCATTAGCTCTGTGCATGTAGAGGCCCTGCCCTGCTGGCTGGAATGGGGTGGGACGTGACTAAAACAAACCTATTAAGTAAATCACAAAACTGTGACTTCACTGTTTGCAAGTTCAAACAGTGTGCAGCAGAAGATTCAGTGAGATCCTGATTTTTCAAATCAATCCCTTGCTGATCAGCATATCTATGTTTATGTATTATGCAAGTTTGAATGGTACACATGAATGTGCCAAACTGATATCTGACCTGACAGATGACTTGACCTGAAAATGTAAAACAGAACTATTTACCAGCAGGGCCTCTGGTAAGTAAACACAAAGTTGACTGGCAGTTTGTCAACTTTATTAGGAACTACAATATCATACATGATTTAAAGTAAATTTTAAGAATGATAACCCTCAATGATTTAATATAATAATAATGAGCACCCCAATACACAACAGCACACACCCATCCACAGCTGTGAGTGGTGAGGAGGGCAGAAATGCGAGATGCTCTAGTCTAAGACACAGCATACGCATTAAAACAGGGTGTGGAGTGAGGAGAAGAAAAGATCTTGAGGTGAATCTCAAGAGAGCTGAACGGATTCAGTAGGTTTTGGGTTATCTGAGATTTACCTGAGAAACACCCAGTGATTGACTTTGGATAAAGACTCATCTCACAAAACGATGTACAAGAGCAACTCAACGTAAATTAATAGATGCACTTGCATACTTGCTTAATGCATAAAACCAAATACAAAACAAGTTAAACACTTCATAAGATTCAAAAGGGATTATGAGCAGTGATTCAAACTGATTATGAAACCGTACAAATCCAAGACTTCTCTGCCGCACACCCATACACACAAGAAGCACCTAAAATAAATAATAGATCTTTTGTGTTCTGCTAAAGTCAGATGAATGATCCAAACCCAGTACCTCTCCCACGTCCATAATCATTACAGATCACACAAAAATGATGAAACACATAGGCGGTTTTACCTGCTCCTAAGTCTGGTCAGAGCCTCGTCGAATTCATTTCGCAGGAACAGATCCAGTGCCTCCATGCAGTCTTGAAGAGCCACTGACAGGTCAGATCTCTCTGACCTAAAACAGATACAGAAAGGAAGAGAAAGAAAAAGCTGATCATAAACAAATGCTACTTTACAAAACCTCAGTCAATGCAATTAAAGTAATATATAAATTAATAAACTTTTCTCCTGGTTAGGACTAAGTGCACACAAAGGATGCAATTTGGGGCAGGACCATTGTACTCTGAGGCAACACAACAGCTTGTGAATCGGCTCAAGGAAGTAGTGATCAGGTGTCATCTTGGACAGGAAGCTCAGGCTCACGCAGCAGGTATTTCTGAGCATCTGCAGAAAATCTCACACTGCCCCCAAAAAGCCCGTTTCGTGTGAGTGTGAAGTCAAAGCCCTCTGCTACAGAGAATCCCTCCAGAGCCTCTCAATTTAGATACAAGAGCAGAGAGTTGGATGTCACCTTCAAACGCACTGAGGCACAGGTGGGTTAGTGTAGTGTCAACTGAAAAAACACTGGGAACGTGACTTATAATGGAAGAGGAGTGTGTAGAGAAAGTCTGTGCTCATCTATTTATTTATGCATAAACAAAATATATTGATGGAGAGTTCAAAGAGTAGCTATGCTTCCATCAACCTATAATTTTGCAAATTTTGTGATATCAAATAATTAAAAAAGAAAAAAAAAATGGATGGAAAAGGCAAGATATGCATTATTTATAATAAAAACATATGATAAGATAACGTGCATTGGCTACAATGGAAACACATTTACTGAATAAATAAATAAATCCCTCAATGCGCAACAGAAAAAAACTTTATGTGACTTTGCCTCAACAAAAGATGTGATTGGATTACTAGAGTAAATAGTGGACAAATTTCATTGCACAGCATGTCAAATGTTGGTTTGGTCATTCTGAAGTGCCTGAGCCAAAGTCTGTCATCAAAGTGGTTGGGTATAATGACCCAGAACACACGATTGCGTTCCCAAACACCCGGCAAGCGCCTCTGAACTCAAGATAACATGACAGCGTTAAACAGTTTTACAGTAATGTCTGTAACCAGACATTACTGTAACTCAGACCTGCCAACTCACTTTACCTATAAATAATGTACAGTAACAACAATCAAGATGATAATTTCAGACTGAATACTCAAACAGTAATTTAATGAGAAGTAAAAATTGATTTCACATTTGATTTAAACTATCATTAAGAGGCTTCATACATTAATGATAAAAATTAATGCATTGTACTGTAAAGATGTCTTCACTGTGTTTTAAAGTATATTGCATCCATTTAATTTATTTTGACTTGATTTTCTCCATTAGTAATTAAATTCACAGTCAAATGACTTACACATTTCAGGCAGCAATGAAACTTAAGCTTATTTTTTATTTTTTTTTAGTGTTGCTCACATTATGCTCCTAAATCTATATAAAAACTGATTTATAAATTCCAGTAACTGCATGTGCTAATTAGTAGTTGTAGTTGTGGGTTTGCAGATACACTAATAGACAAGAGGAGGGCTGAGAGCAACAGGACAAGACCGTACAGCTCTTACAGCTCACAAAAACACTCTGGAGTTTTGCAATTAAACAGTTAAAGGAGCAGTTTTTTTCCTTCTCTTTATGGAAAATTAATGAAGCACATTCTCAATGGATCAGATTCCTGGCATTCACACTGTCAGCCATTATTATAAGCAGCAGCAATCATTGGTGATGCAATAAAGTTTGATATTTATGCCCCTTCAAAAAAGTGATTTAAGACTCATTAAACATGGTTTTACAAATGTTGTAATGATTATGAATTTTTTAAAAAAATATGTCCAAATGATGTAGACTTACATGAGACAAAGGCCTTGTAAGAGTTTTGTTACACAGAACAGGGTGTCTCATGGAGGCTGCCATCATGTGCCATGTTGAAATCACATGACTAGTCAAATCAGAATCATAGCTGAGTGCGACTAGCATGTTTCTACAATGGCAATTACCTGAGCTGTAAACTACTTACTACACTGTGATGGCACTAAAAGAACACACACAGTCCCAAACCCTTCTACCAACTATTCTGAGACAGAGAAAAATATAATATGAAAAAATATATATATCAATTTCATGCTTAAAAGAGCCCTGCATAAAAGATTTACTATAATGAAATAAAATATTTACAATAATGTAATCATATGCGTGTTATTTATGATACACTAATAGAAAGCGTATATTTCTCAGCAATCGGCATTTCTAATAAACACAATCATCGTTTATGAGCGCACAAGATCAGTTCCACTGTTCCTTCAGGCACATGATGAGAAAGCAAATGTCACAGAGATGATAAAGATCAAAGTCCATTGTATCCCTGTATAAGGGACACATTCTTCAAATTACAGCACCATTAAAATTAATTTCTAAATTGAGTTGAAATTAGTAATGGTCCTGACCTCGGCCTGCTAAGATTACAGCACGCATCCTAATCGAATGAAATCGAACAACTTCTTATAGTTCTTCCACCCTGAAACATTCTGCTGAAAACAACCATTCACAGAGCATTTCTGTGAGTGGACAAATGAACTGGAAATGGAGAGTATGTAAAAAAGACAATGGCTTTGGGCCTTTCTCCACTGAGACAAATCAAATCAATAAGTCTGACTAAATGAGTAGCACGTCTTTGCATTCCAAACGACAGTCTGCACAGAGACACTCTTTATGTGATCTGCACGCCCAATAGCAGTGCGAATGATGGCTCGAGCTACTGTCAGACCTATAGAAGGAGAGATCGGTTTGGCTGTCGGGACTCTCCACCTCCTAACGCCTGGCAGATGACTTTAATGCTGTTGATTCCTGCTGCTAATGGAGCATGGCTTCCTGCTCAAACAATCTCATACATCTACACTTTTCACAGCATGAAATAATCTGTGGAAGTTTTAAATAGGGTGATGTACATTAAACAAAAGCTGTTCGACTTGTGGTTTATTGTAACTTAAAAGCCACAGCGCTAATTCACTTTTTAAATGGGAATCTACATTATCAGCACCACTGCTAGAGATAAGAATTTTATACTGGATATTTAATTGTGCATGCTCTCTCCCCTTATTTTTACAATTTGAGTATCTTTTCTGTAAGTTAATATTCACATAAAATGGTTTAAAAAGCACTCTTAAATGTAATCTTTAGAAAAAGATTCATACTCTACATTATAATGATATGATGATGAGATTTTATGCTTTATTTTTCATTTTTGTACAAATTATAGAATTTTAATACTGTCCATTTATTGGTTGTTGGTCACATCAAAATGATTACTGGTTCATTTTTAACTGCAAAAAAGAAAACAGATGTTGGATGAATATATTCTTTTTTGCACTTTATTAACATGCATCAACATAGTGATGCGGTTGGAGATGAACCGATATTCAGATATTCCTGCTCAATAATTATTTTCATATTATAGTCAATAACCAATAAATGACTAATATTAAAAATACTATGGTTACCACACCTCAAGACACTGTTCAGATGTTATATTTTAAGACATTCGTCAGGTTTTTGTGCTTAAAACATTCTTGTGTGTGGGACTAATTTCTTACGCATCTCATCCCAAGCCTCAGTTGCTAATTCCAAATGAGAGAGAGAGAGAGAGAATAAGCATATGTGAATTAGCCTACCCCAGTCTGTACGTCTCTCACGGCAGTAGTGTCTCTACTAATAGCGAAACTGTAAGTTTATCTATCTCAAGAACTGCACAGTTATTACCTCGCTGGTGAGAAGTGTCATGTAGCTTTTAAGTTGCTAAACTATTTTACTGATTAATTTGTGAGAGCAATATGTTTCTGTGCGAGTGTGTGTCCGTACCATATGTGTGTGAGTTTGGTTGAGAGATAGAGGGAGCGGGAGAGAGTATGCGCTTCCAGGACATAATAAAACGTATTTTGTGGCAAAAACCATGACAATAATTTGCTATTTTTATGCTATTGTTTACTGTATTTATTTGCTTGGTCAGTGCCATTGTGGGTTTTGGTTCTTTGGCGGTTGTATGGAACTGCAATGCGATCAAGACCTGCTAGAACTACTTTAGCCGTGCGTGTTTCCTTGAAAATAATTGCACAACTTAGAACATTTGCCAACCAATCAGATTCGAGCATTCAACAGCCCAGTGGTATATAAATACAGGGTGCGATTTGTAGGGGGGGATGGTCTATGTATCCCTGCCTCTGCTGAATTATTTTTATCCCAGATGGGGATAAAAAAAAAAAAACTTTTTAAAACATCCCCCCTCTGTTTTTTTCACAAATCGTACCCTGTATGTATTATATATATATATATATATATATATATATATATATATATATATATATATATATATATATATATATATATATATATATATATATATATATATATATATATATATATATATATATATATATATATATATATATATATATATATATATATATATATATATATATATATACATATATATATATATATATATATATATATATATATATACACATACATTCAAACAGCACTGGCCCTGTTTACACCTATTTTTGATGCTGTATGATGTCCAAAACGTATGTAAATTGTACTCATCACATAAAAGGGCTGGCAAAATCATTCTGGACCCCTCACATCCAGGCCACTTTCTCTTTGCCATCTGGTCGGCACTACAGAGCACTGAGCACCATAACAGCCAGGCACAAGAAAAGTTTCTTTCCTCAGGCCATCTACCTGATGAACAGTTAAATGGCCCCACTGGGCAATAAAATGTACAATACATAATACTATATTTATACTTATATTTATTTAGCACACCATACCTCTTATTTACATTCTCTTGCATTTGTATATAACCTATCTGTACATATATTGTTTGTGTATGTATTCCTTGGCAATAAAGCTGTTTCAGATTCTGATTCTGCTAAAAAGGGTCTTACACTGCAGAATGAATTTTACTGGGCCAAAAAAAGTAAAATCAACCCTCATATTTTCTGAAGTAAAACTAAATTACAGTCAGTAACAATCAGCTTTTTGCATTTCTTACCCTCGCAAGGCGGAACACAGAGTGAATTTCCTCCCTGATGCTGATAAGTGATATTGGAGCAGGATGATTTGAATAAAGAACTGCGCATGCTACATTGAGCCAGGCTAGCAAAAGGAAGTGGTCTGTGATTTGTCCAGAAGCTATGACAGGGGTAAAATTAACCTTTGCTCCATGTGTACCATCTGTATAGTGCTCGACAAACGAACTGTGCTGACACTAAGCGATTCTCAAAAGCTGATGCCGCCTGAGAGTTAATTGACTACTGATGATGATCATCACCGAAATGATTGGAAACAAACAAGCTGACTCTAAAACACACACACATGCACATGCTCAGTGCTAAGAGACTAACACTCCCACAACAATTACAAAAAGCTGTGCTCTACACTTTAACAAATGAATTCTACAACACAAGCAGCTCTGAAAGCAAGGGCATCCAAAACAATTACCTGTCTAATATTTCCAAACCTTCCCTGTTTTTCTGGTTATGCAGCATGTAAAAGCATTCTCATGTTAAGAATACTTAAATAGTCCTCAATCACTGCTAAACACACATTCACACAATAATACGCTGGCAGCTGTGTGCTGTTCTTACCCGTTTGACAGAGTTTCTGCCTCTCCTGACATTTTCATCTGGTACAGTGAGATCGAGGAGTGCAGTAAAGCGAGAGAAGGAGAAACAAGGAGGAATAAAAGGAGAGAGAAGAGTCGCAGGGTAATTCACAGTGTGTATGAGAACAGGCCTTCGTACTGGCTCCTGTCAGCAGAGCAGCAGCTTCCCTCTGGCAACAGCACACACACATTCACACACACATACACACACACACATTCACTCACTCAAGCTGCAGAGAGGACAGCGGGAAAGAACGCAGAGCTTAATGAGATTGGGATGACTATCACACAGAGAGAATATTCTCATTGCTTCTTTCTCGCTGTCTCCCCGCCTTCGCACACTCGCACACGCCACCTCAGCCTCCTCCTCTTCTCAGTATCACCCTCATGCTATACACTAAACCCTGGCCTCTGATTGGTCAATGATCCAATGGAGGCAGTTCCAATTTTTTAAGTATCCACCTAGCAAATCCCTCCTAAAGTGGACATCATGCTTTTGCAGTCAAGTGACAATCTGAACTCCAGCAGTCAATAACACTCAACACAATGGCAGGCCTGTAAATCAGTGCTCAACAGTGGAGATCATGAGACACAGAAGACAGCTGCAAACCGCAGAATCAGCACAAGGAAGTAACATAGCCCGTGGCATGCTGAGAAAGAAAGCATATAGAAAGGAAGAATGGAAGAAGAAATGCTTCTCGTTTGAATACTCTGGAGCCACATGACAAAGCAGATTGGCTGATGGCACCACATCCTGAGCTGTGATGCCAAAGGAAGGAAGACAAGAAAAAAATTCAAATACATAAAGCCACAAAAGCCAGCGCAGGAAAAATATTTACTGTAAAATAAATATTTGCTGCTTGAAAATAAATGTTGCTTGCAAAATAATAATAATAAAAAAATAAAAAAAATATATTTTTTGAATGCAAATGTTTTTGAAAAAGGTCTCTTATGCTCATCAAGGCTGCATTTAGTTGATCAGAAATACAGTAAAAACAGTAATGTTGTGAAATATTATTGTTACAACTTAAATTAACTTTTCTATTCACCCATTACTCCAGTCTTAAGTGTCACATGATCCTTCAGAAATCATTTTAATATGCTGATTTGATGCTCAAGAAACATTTCTTAATAGTATCAATGTTGAAAGCAGCTGCTAAATATTTTTGTGGAAATAATGATACATTTTTTTAAGGATTCTCTGAAAAATGGAAATGTAAAAAAAAAAAAAAAAACATTTATTTGAAATAGAAATATATTGCAACACTATAAATGCCTGTGATGCCTTTAAAACAATTTAATGCATCCTTGCTGTATATATATATATATATATATATATATATATATATATATATATATATATATATATATATATATATATATATATATTTTTTTTTTTTTTTTTTATATTAATATAATATATATATATATATATATATATATATATATAATTTAATATTATATATATTTTAAACAATTCAATATATATATATATATATATATATATATATATATATATTATATGCACACACACACACGCACACACTCAACAAGCCAGGAATTTCCAAGCAGAGCTGATGTAATGCATTGGCACAGCTGCACTTGCACTTCAAAACAAAAATAAAAAAATAAAACAAAACACACACACGGACATAAAAAAAGTACTAAACGACTCATAAATCCTGAATTATAAACGGTCCTTGAGCAGCAGTTGCTAACGTGCTCTGATGTAGAGAGACATGATGATTTGCAAACCCGCAGGACATAAATCAGTAACTTACAACCAATTAGCTCTGATGCTATTTTTCTTTACATTTATGAAGAAAATGCGAATGGAGTTTGTCCATGCAAAAGGTTTTATCACATTGTTTTTGATCACAGACTATCTTATCTGCACCTAGAGTAGTAATGCTGGTGCGGTATGCATTTTCAGCTCTTGATCAGAGTAATGGTTACTGTACTGTAACTTGCATGACCGGGTCATTACATTGAGATCATCCATTAAGAAAATGATAATTAGCCTCCTGTTGTGATGGAGCTTCATTTTGTATTGGGTTTGGTGTAGCTGATGTAGAAGCCATCTGGAGTGTACCTTTGAATAATACATGTGCAGGATGATAGGAACATGTCCTTTCTGAGAACAATCGTTAAATCTCTCTAACAAGATGTTACCTACATAGTTTGACTATGACTATTTTTAGTCATATGACTAAAAAATTATTTATATTCATATGCTCTGTATCAATTATTGCTTCTCTTATAATTAAATACACACGCATTGCAATGCATTGTGGGAAGTAACGTGATAATACCATCTTACCTGTCGCACCACAAAGGCTATTCTGTGTATTGCTATTCATGTTCACTTATGCATGAACAACCAAGTTTCTAAATCGCTTTTCTTTACAAAACATGACCGCAGCAGAGCAAAGTGCAAAGTAAAGTTTGAAAAAGAAATGTGGAGGTGAAATCCTACCCATAATCAGTGATGACAGGGTCCAGCCCATCTTTCTCTATAATAGGTGACCTAAAAAAAAAGGAAGCAATCTTATAGACAGTTGCTGCCACAAACTTCTCATTCTTTATCAGTTAACAGAGTGTGTGTGCGTAAATATGTCTCAATACTTAATTAATTGTTGTTAATGTCAAAGACAACAGATCAACACGGGTTGATTTAAAGCGTGACACACTCACTGGGATGGAGACGTTGGGCTGTCCAGCGACTCTTCAGTTTTGAGTGGATCCCTAAAAGTAGATGAAAGTATATGAACATCTTTTATTCTTCATCACTGAGCCATTATTGACTCAGTTTCCTGAACACAAAAAAATATCTTGGGAAAAACTCTCAAGATCATATTTCATCAGCCATAAAGCCGTTTCCTTAAACATGATACCCAGTGCCTCAGTCATTATTTTATTAAGACAACCTTATGTGTGCATGTTACATAAACAGCATTGTATTTACTTATACCACACTGTTAGACAGGAAATAGACTGAAATAAATGATTTCCAATTGAACAGCTATACAAATAGTTATATTTTAGAAATTCATAAAAATAAATCAGTGATTATTTGATTTAGCAAAATTAATGTTTTTTTTTTTTAAAAAAGAACATGTAACAAATAATGGTGTGACAGGAACCTCAATTCCTCTGTCATAAAGTAATAAACACAGTTAAGCATTAACAGACAGAAGAAAGCAGCATCTGTGATGTCATTGCTTTTTTAATAGGAGAGGTGGGGTTATGCCATTAAAGAACAGGTATCAACCAATCAGCTCGCTCCAAATCTCATCCATGCTATGACATCAACTGGTACATTGTTGTTGACATTAGGCCTTTTGATTAAGCCGACAGTCTGCAATGTTGTGGTTCACATTAACTACTAATACATTTTTTATATTAATGAGAAAATGGTTAACATTCTAATAAGACTCTAATGTCTGTTTATCCTTTAGTGACATTATGTTTCTTAATTAAAATCCATTTGTCATGATTTTAATTAACTCCATATCTTTTAGAACCAGTGTTTTCAACCAGGGGTCCAGGAAGAAGCCTATTTTAATTTCATAACACTTTCAGTAAATACAAATAAATGTGAATAAATTATCTGTTAAGCATTAACCTATATAATGTAGTGGTCTTAGTTATGGTTCTTAAAGCTATAAGTCTTACAGTACAGTTTTAATACTGAGGATTGACAGAGTGTGGTGGGTGGAGTTTAAAAAAAATCCCTGTTTTAAGTAATAAACCTGTAATACAGAAGAAACTGTCCATCAATGAACTTTTCATGCTATAGCAGCCACTGGGTTAATTCACAATAACAGCAATAAGAAAAGCAAATCCCATCATTATATAGATCATGTAAAAGTTTATTAACTAATTAATGGGCTAACATTAGATTGCACTTACTTTATATGATCTATAATGTGATTTTCACCTGTAAAAACAACTATTGGGTACCACTTTACTTTCATAAACATACACATTATCGGTTAATGTACATTAGAAATACCATAGATAGATACGTTGATGTCTGGCCTATGTATTTTCGTATTTGAATGATTAATTAGTATGATTTACTATAAAGTGTTGCTAAATATTCCTAACTTCTTTTAAACTATAAATGCTATTTGTACTGTGAAAGTTATCTGTGATGTAAGGAGGTAGTGATTTGATTTCAATCTACCCTCCACCTGAAACCATAACACTGAAGTCCGCAATTCTCAGTTCGGTAGTCTCGTTTATGCAAATCATCTTCCTGTATCTGTACGGCTTTTCTCTCCACCTGACCAAAATGTGAAGGATGGTAAACTTACTTTTTGTCGTCATTCTTCTTGTTGCGTCTCCAGAAACTCATTCCAAAGAGGAAGAGAAGATTGTAAATCCAATAAGGCAGTAGAGTGTGATAGTCACTACCTGGACATTCGTTACCTGTCCTCGCCTACCACAGGTGATCTCTGAACTTCTGTTTGAGATGTAACAGCGGCCGTGTGTTTCTATACTTGATTTTTTCAACATGTGAGGCAGACAGGGAGGTGTGGAGAAACCCATTTCCACAAATAAAGAGATCCTTTGCGAAAGCGGCTGGAATGCTGTGCTGCAACTCTTCCCTGGTCTTAAAGTCCTCCAGGTTTACCATTCAACAGAGTAAGTTATATGTGGTAGTTTGCGAATTTATTTCTGGCAGCAGGTATAATTTTCTTCTCGCGAAAACACATTTATGTATTAGCAAAAAATAAATAGAATAAAAAACTAAAGTCTTCTAAAGTTACTAAAAAATAATGAAATTTTGGAAAATAAAAAAGCGGGAAGCACTCCAACGGCCGGCTGTTGCTATAGTAACCTCTTCAGACAAATGCGACTTTTGCTCGCTAAAGACAAACTTAAAGGGTTAGTTCACCCAAAAATGAAGTTTCTTATTTCTGTCGTTCCACACCCGTAAAACATTCTTTCATCTTCGGAACACGAATTAAAATATTTTTGATGAAATCAAAGAGTTTTTTTTGAACCCCCTTAGAAAGCAATGTAATTACCATCATTCAAGGTCCAGAAAAGTAGTAAAGACATCGTTAAAATAGTCAAATATATCTTAATTTGTGTTCCGAAGATGAACAAAGGTCTTACAAGTTTTGGAACAACACGAGGGTGAGTACTTAAAGGGTTAGTTCACCCAAAAATTAAAATAATGTCATTTATTACTCCCCCTCATGGCCGATTTCAAAACACTGCTTCATGAAGCTTCGGAGTGTTATGAATCTTTTGTGTCGAATCAGCGGTTCGGAGCGCCAAAGTCACGTTATTTCAGCGGTTTGACACGCGATCCGAATCATGATTCAACACACTGATTCATTATGCTCCGAATCTTCATGAAGCAGTGTTTTGAAATCACCCATCACTATACAAGTCGTTATTTTGATTTTTTTGGCGCAGCTAAAATATTCTTGTCGTTTTATAATATTAAAATTGAACCACTGTACTCACATGAACCAATTTAAATATGTTTTTAGTACATTAATGAATCTTGAGAGAGGAAATGTCATTGCTGGCGATGCAGGCCTCACTGAGCCATCAGATTTCAACTAAAATATCTTAATTTGCATTCCGAAGATTAACGAAGGTCTTACGGGTGTGGAACGACATGAGGGTGAGTAATAAATGACTGAATTTTCATTTTTGGGTGAACTAACCCTTTAAATGACAGAGATGTAATTTTTGGGTAAACTAACCCTATTTTTTTTAGTCATGAAATCAAATTTTTAGCTTTTAGTCTGTCTATTTAGCTTTGAATCCACTGTCAACCCACTGCGATGAGAAAACGTAACTACTGTACCAGATGGCCATTTCATATGAATATCATATTTCATGATGAGATTCATACTAAAAATATATATTTAAAAAAATAACAAGCACCCTTATACCTAGCCATAATACACTCTTAAAAGCAGACAAAAATACGAACCTTTAACAGACACACCTAACATTTAGTTTTTTCTGAAAAAAAAAAAAAAAAAAAAAATATTGATGACTTATCCCACACTATAGACTTTCTTCCAATCAAACGTTTTCTTAAATGTGAATGTTCTTCCCATAAATACAACCAGCCACCATAATTGTTCATGACTGATGTAAATACAACCTACTGGAAAACAAAGAAAAAACCCAACAAAGTTCCTTGCAAACAGACAATTAATAACACACACTGAAAATAGAAAAAGAAGAACGATCATTTATTTTTAATAGTTTAATATTTATTTTGTTTTAATTACATGTTACTTAACATATTTAAACAACTGCCTCCAATAAAGGGACGTTAAAAAAATAAAATACAATTAGCCTGTTCTTAAAAGGCAGTCAGTGAACAATATATAAGTGGTTTTCTTTTAGAGGCACACAAAGCTTATACATACATACATACATACATACATACATGATCAACAATAGACAGAGCATAAGATAACGTTTATCAATACGGAGGGCCGATAATAGATAAGCAGCAGCCAGAAGGACAAACATCAGCTTGAAATGAGGAGTGTGAATGTGTTTTTAATGCTGTGTTTTTAAAGCCAGATAAGACACAAAGTTTGCGATTCCCTTCTATCATTTTCACTTCCGCCACATATTTCTGTGCCCAAAGCCAAGCTAGATTCCTGAAGCAAAAGTCAAAGGGCAATAATGGAGAAAAAAAAAAAGCATTCAAAAAGGAGCACATTCTTCCATTTCAGATGCTTTCATATATAAAGTCTGTGTGAAAGAACGTCTTCACAAAGCGCATCTATTGTAGAATCCAGAATCCAACTAAGCCCATGAGACTGAACTTGCCAGAAAAGGCAGAAAAGTCTCAGTGGGTCCACCTTCTGGTGAAACTACATTCAGACAACTGAAATGGCTATGACATGGTGCAAATGTATTGATAATTGCATTGGTACTAAGTTTAAATTCACTGACTGTAAAGCCAATTTGTGCATATGAATATGTGACCAACTGGGCACTATTGATCCCCAGAGAGAAATGTGGCAGTGACTGAATGTTGTGCAAGATAAATAAAAGGACATCAGCTGCACAAGCTAATGGTTCCTTTATCCTAATTGACACTGGAATCATTGCATTGGAGCATTAAGGGTGCTTTTGAGAAGATTAATGCTATGAAACTATTAACAAAAGATCAAATTATCGACTTGGGATTTTCTCTCGCCAAGGTAAGGCTGAACAGATCAGGCACTAGAAAAGATATTACAGCCTGGTTTAACACGGCTTAAATTTACTCATAAAATGATCATTCTGGAACGCAGATAAAGATTTGCTTTACTTTTTGTGCCACGTTATTTTTTAAAACATATTTGATCATATTGCTTAAGCACTTGTCATTAGGATTAAGAAAGAAGGGACATTTTTATATATTTATTAAGCAAACTTTCTATATTCTACATTGTTTTTTTGTTTGTTTGTTGATAAAATAGAACATGTATTAGGATATGAATGCACTGTAGTACAAGATTACTGGCAAATAATTCACAAATATGTACATTTTTATTATTTATAACAGCTATTTATAAATTTGCAATTTCAAATAACAACTCTTAGTAGTTTGTCAAGATTTTGATTCTTCAAAAAGACAGAATGAGTCAGAGTAAAGTATAAATGCTGTACTGTAAGATTATAAAGATAAAATGGCGGTTGCACAGTTGTTTTTTTTTTTTTTTTTCTAAATTTCATCAGCGTTCTCTTTTAGTAGGGTAGAAATTCAGTTCCAGTAGTGGTTTATGTAAGCTGATAACGTTACCAAGCACCTCAGCCTCTTTTACAACTGAAATCCACAGATCAGGTCGCAGTTATGAGGTTTTATGGCTTGTGGGATATGTTCCTGAGAGTGGACAGGCATGCCCACAATAAAAACCTCTCGTGTCAGAGAACTATTGCTGAAACTTTGAAAAGCGAATGAAGCCGGCCGGTTCGGCTGCTTGTAAACTTGAAATGAATGTGTTAATATTGCCCAAAAAAGGATGCGAATGAATCTCGAAACACTCCAACATCACAGAACTAAATACATTCACTGCATTAGTAACCTTATAATAATCATTCTAAACTTCAAATAATTGGGGAGAGATTTGTTCAGAAACACTTGTTCAATTATATTGAACTGGACATCAGGTCTTAAAAAAAAAAAAAAAAAAAAAAAAATGTTATTCAGTACATGTGCTATTGATGGGTCAGTCACATGGATTTTGAGCAGTCTCAATCGAAAGCGGTAGATTACTGGAGGTCTCTTGATTTGAGGTTATTTAAAAACAAAAGGGAGTCACACCAAAGCTTTCAAGCCATAAAGGCTGCAATAAGTCTGTTACCTTTTCCTCCATCTTGACTTGGCCTTCATACATTATCCAGCCAACTGGACACCGGGAGAACATTCAGAAGGAGCTGGAATCCTAGATGATTATCAAGTGGCTGGAGATGGAGGTGGAAGGATTCTGCTAATTCCAGCTCTTCCTCCTTTATTCCTTGTTAA
The DNA here is from genome assembly GCF_018812025.1 of Megalobrama amblycephala. NCBI lineage: Eukaryota > Metazoa > Chordata > Actinopteri > Cypriniformes > Xenocyprididae > Megalobrama > Megalobrama amblycephala. The sequence continues at coordinate 11,028,052 of NC_063055.1, forward strand.
TGTGGCATTGCATCCAGCTTGGGTCAGGACAGCTCGGATTTGCTGAGGGCTATCGCCAGCTCCAGATCCTCCTGCTCCTGCTGGGTCAGACGAGCCACACGCTCCCTCTCTTCTCTCTCACTCTCCCTCTTCGCCCACTCTATCATGTCCTCCTCCGTGGGGTACTGCTCCACACACACATACACACACACACACACACACACACCATAACCCCATCAGACACACTGTCAATTTGCACCTGCTTGATGTAATATTTCTCAATTTTAGCAGTCTAATCTAAAAACCTAAAAAAGAGGGGTCATGCATGTATTACAGATTGCTTTTTCTAAATGTACCAACTTTAAATGTTCAAAGACTGGAGTTAAAGGCACAGTATGCAAGTTTTGCCGTTAGAGGTCGCTTATTCAAAATAATAACAAAAGCGTAGCTCGATGACGCCGTGAATGAGCGTGGAATCATGGAAGTCGTTGTCTTTACCTCCACAGCTGATGGAAAGCAATCCGACAGCAGAAATCATGTTCATGGATGAGCTAATGTATTAAAAGTTTTATTAACGTTACCGTGTTATGAAGCAGGGTGGGGCCGAGAGCCTGGGACATTTTATGTTGCTGTTTTTATTATGCTTATATGCCACTGTCGGCCGCTGCTGCTACTTTTCGTTTTGTTGTTTATGCATATTTTACAATTAAAGTTACATTTAATGCTCGCCTCCTTCCCTCAAATTTCTTAGTTACATTTGATCATTTAAATTCACATTCATTTTAATAAAACCGCCTCAAGTGCTGAATTATTACTCATACAGGTCACTTTATTTGAAGAATTTATTCATTCTTAAAGTGTTTTACTATATAAACATAATATATTAAAGTGTCTTTGCTGTTTCTATGGTTTCTATGGAAGGGTAACGTGGATAATCAATCATGCGACGCAATGACACGGGACATTACGCTGCTTAAAACAGCTGATTTGTCTGGATTTAAACATTTTTGGAAATATTTAGGATAATGTAAGTACACAAGTCAACAAAATACAGTACAGTCCAAAAGTTTGGAACCACTAAGATTTTTAATGTTTTTAAAAGAAGTTTCGTCCGCTCACCAAGGCTACATTTATTTAATTAAAAATACAGTAAAAAACAATAATATTGTGAAATATTATTACAATTTAAAATAACTGTTTTCTATTTGAATATATTTCACAAAGTAATTTATTCCTGTGATGGCAAAGCTGAATTTTCAGCATCATTACTCCAGTCTTCAGTGTCACATGATCCTTCAGAAATCATTCTAATATGCTGATCTGCTGCTCAAGAAACATTTAATGTGTACAATTGTACAAAATATTTGTGTACAATATTTTTTTTCAGGATTATTTGATGAATAGAAAGTTCAAAAGAACAGTGTTTATCTGAAATCTAATCTTTTGTAACATTATAAATGTCTTTACTGCCACTTTTGATTGATTTAATGCATCCTTGCTGAATAAAAGTATTCATTTCTTTAATTTCTTTTCAAAAAAAAATAAATAAATAAAAATTCTTACTGACCCCAAACTTTTGAATGGTAGTGTATAATGCTACAGAAGCTTTGTATTTCAGATAAATGCTGTTCTTTTGAACTTTCTATTCATCAAGGAATCCTGAAAAAAAAAAGTACACAACTGTTTTCAACATTGAAAATAATCATAAATGTTTATTGAGCAGCAAATCAGCATATTAGAATGATTTCTGAAGGATCATGTGACACTGAAGACTGGAGTAACGATGCTGAAAATTCAGCTTTGCATCACAGGAATAAATTACTTTGTCAAATATATTTAAATAGTACACAGTTATTTTAAATTGTAATAATATTTCACAATATTACTGTTTTTTACTGTATTTTTAATTAAATAAATGTAGCCTTGGTGAGCAGACGAAACTTCTTTTAAAAACATTAAAAATCTTAGTGGTTCCAAACTTTTGGACTGTACTGTATGTAACATTGTTCAAGTGGTTTCTGGATATTTCAATCAAAAAATCTTACAAATTGTGCCTTTAAAGACTAGTAAGTTTAAATTAATTCTACAACATATAGAAGTTAAAGATTACATAAAACGGTTTTATGTAAATATACAAATGAGATATCTCTCAGTTAATCTACTTAAAGGAATAGTTCACCCCAAAAAAGGAAACTCTGTCATTAATTACTATCAGCATAAAAATCGATTTGATTTTAATTTAAAATATTTATAATAATATTTTCTCTTTTTTCCAAAAATGCTTATTATTGTTTGAACTATTCCTTTAAAGCGTTGGTTGGTCAATGTCAACATCAACCATCAAATTAGGGACAACCATCTAGAACTGCACATTCACTAAATGTCTGGTGACTTCCAAAACATCATCATGATTACAAAACAAAAAATACTTAATGTGGAAACATTAAGGGAGAAAAAACAGTGGTAAAGTGGTACAGCTACTGACACAGAAGGATGGGAGATACAAGACATGTGCCATGATGCAATCCATAAAGCCATAAAACATCGGCTTACTGACACATGAGACTTCATATAAAAAATTATGTGTTACTAAACTTTCATTTTTGAGCTAACCGTTTAGATACTAAACTAGAATGATTTTTTGACAGATTTTGTGTGAGTCTGATGTACTCATGTGTGGAAAGCCTGGATTGCTCATATATAGCCCATCATGCTGAACATGCAAGTATTTCACACAGATGTGAAGGTGTGGACAACCATGGATGGAGAGATGTCATCACAACTATTAGCTGGTAAGCATTTCAACACACAGAACACCAGAACATGACGACACAACCAATATCAAGATGTCCCTCTCGATGTCTCTTCATTTGTAAAGAGTTGTTTTAAAATATCACAGAAATGCCATCATAAAGCTTAATTTGTTTGATGCATCATCTGATAAAGAAAGCTCACAGTGAGGGAAAATCTGAGAAGACAAGCTCTTTAATTTTTTAATTAATTAAAAAAAAAAGAATAATACAGAAAGGAGCCAACAAGTACTGTCAGCAGCCTAGCTGATTATTTTATTTAGCAAATTGTCTGTATATAATCAAAACAGACTGCATATCTTCTTTAAAAAAAGATGGTGCAGAGAAACGTGGGATGTAGATGGAACCAGGAAGTGTTCAATCATCAATTCAAAAATCAATGAATGGGAAGGAGCAGCCCAGTAAGACAGGTAGACAGTGATTAGTTCGTGCAATGCAAGGTAAGGCAAGGCAAATCAGTGAACCAAGGTATGGCAGGGCAATGGACGTGCAAGATGGAATCAAGCCTCAACCAATGGTGGAGAACATGACAAAAGAACACGAGGGGTAAATTGAAAACAGCCGATAGCAAGCAGCCCCGCCTCTCCATCCACAGCCAGTGAGAACTTACGCATGATGTTAGAATATTGCAAATGTCATAAATACTTAGATTTCAACATTTAAATACATTCATTTTGTAAATTAGTTTAACAGAATAAGTTTTTAACACTGGGATTTTTAGTAGAAGCATAAGCCTGGATTCAGTTTGACTATTAAGAGTAGATAAATAATTTCATTAGAAGCTCATCTATATTTACAAAAAAAAAAAGAAAAAAAAAAAGAAACATTACATAAAAATGACAAGGTTTTGTAGCTTTTCACAAACAGATGGTAAAGCAGAGTTGTCGAAATACTGGATTACGAGCATTTCTTTCCTGTAAAAACCAAATGATTAGGGCTGTGAGGGGTCGAGAGGTCAAGGCTGTTGCATGGCGGAGGTGAAAAGTCAGGGTTCACTACTGGGGATCAGGAGGGGGAGGAGCTCACTTTATCAAAGCTGGCGAATCGGTTGGGGTCACTTGGGGCTTGGTTGGGTGAGGAAGGGGCGAAGGGGTCTGGTACCGAGTCTTTAGCGGGGAGGGAGGAGAACTCTCCAGAACCCTGCGCCTTGAACAGACCACGCCTCTGAAATGACTCGGACGACTCCGATCGATGGATGTTGGACCGCTTACCTTTAAGGACGCAGACACACAAACAGACAACACAGCACTCAGATACGGATGACAGAGTTGACATAAAAGAAAATAATCTGAGGTTCATTCTGGTAAAACACACAGAACAGGAACCAGCTCACCTGGGGGTGGAGGTGGAGGTCTGGTTGGTGTTCCGGTTTTGGGCGGTAACGCGGGAGGTACATCTGACTGAGTGTCCTCCTTAAATACATTTTTGTTTGTACTCGAGTCGAATGGATCACTGCCATTAGACTGAAAGGCAAGGGGGAACTTATCAGCTGCAACCCATATATAACTTGATTTAAATCATGTGGGTGAACTGATTGGTAATAGAGCTGGAATACTGGGCTTCTGTTTACGTAAAAATCCTTACCTTTGCTAAGCTGCTAAAGTCTGCAAAGCCTTCTCCAAAAGTCTCATTGCCAAATACTGCAGCAAAGGGATCTGAA